>NC_142146.1:155000-432500 GCF_024610735.1 Ursus americanus
CCGATCCCTAACCCTAACCCTAACCTGAACGCGAACCCGAACCCTAACACTAACCCGAAACCTAATCCTAACCCTAACCCTAAACATAAACAGAAACGCTAACCCTAACCGTAACCCGAAACCTAATCCTAACCGTAGCCCTAAACCTAACCCGAACCCTAACCCTAAACCTAACCCTAACGATAACCAGAAACGGAAACCTAACCCTAACCCTAACCCGAACCTGAACTGCAACCCGAGCCCTAAACCGTCCCTTACCTCAAACCTATCCCTAACCTGAACCCTAACCCTGACCCTAACCAGAACCCTAACCCTAACCGTAACCCTAACCCGAACACTAACCCTAACCCGACCCTAACCCTAACCCTATCCCTAACCTGAAACCTAAACCTAACCCTAAATCTAACCCTAATCCTAACCCTAACCTGAACCCTAACCCTAACCCTAACCCAACCCGAACCCTAACTCGAACCCTAACCCGAACCCTAACGCTAACCCGAACCCTAACCCTAACCGTAACCCTAATCCAAACCCTAACCCTAACCCGACCCTAACCCTAACCCTAACCATAACCCTCACCCGAACCCTAACCCTAACCCGACCCTAACCCTAAACCTAACTCTAACCCTAACCCTAACCGTAACCCTAACCCGAACCCTAACCGGAACCTGACCCTAACCCTAACCCTATCACTAACTTGAACCCTAAAACTAACCCTAACCCTAACCCTAACCCTAATGCTAACCGTAACCTTAAACCGAACGCTAACCCTAACCCTAACCCGAATCCGAATCCATACCCTAACCCTAACCCGAAACCTAACACTAACCCTAACCCTAACCCGAACCCGAAACTGAACCCGAAACTGAACCCGAACCTGAACCCTAACCATAACCGGAAACCTAACCCTATCCCGAAACCGAACCGTAACCCGAACCCTAACCCTAACACTAACCCGAATCCGAATCCAAACCCTAAACCTAACCCAAACCTAACCCTAACCCTAACCCTAAACCGAACACTAAGAGGAACCCTAACACGAACCGGAACCCTAACCTCAACAGTAACCCTAACCCTAACCCTAACCCGTACCCTAACCCGTACCCTAACACGAACCCTAACCCGAACCCGAACCATAACCCTAACCCTAACCCGAACTTGAACCCTAACCTGAACCCTAACACTAACCCTAACCCGAAACCAAACCCAAACCCTAACGCTAACAGAACCCTAACCCTACCCCTAACCCTAAACCGAACCCTAACCCGAACCCTAACCCTAACCCTAACCCTAACCCTAACCCTAACCCTAACCCTAACCTGAACTCAAACCCTAACCTGAACCCTAACCCTACCCCTAACCCGAACCCGAACCCTAACCCGAACCCTAACCCTAACCCTAACCCTAACCCGAACCCGAACCTGAACCCTCAACCGACCACGAACCCTAACCCTAACCCAAACCAAAACCTAACCCTAACCTTAACCTGAACCCTAACCCTAACCCGAACCCGAACCCTAACCCTAACCCGAAACCTAACCCTAACCCTAACCCTAACCCTAACCCTAACCCTAAGCATCACCTGAACCCTAACCCTGCCCCTAACCCTAACCCTAACCCTAACCCGAACCAGAACCCTAACCCTAACCGTAACCATAAGTCGAACCCTAACCCTAACCCTACCCTAACACTAACCCGATCCCTAACCTGAAACCTCACCCTAACCCGAACCCGAACCGTAACCCTAACCCTAACCCTAACCCTAACGCTAACCCGAACCCTAACCCTAACCCTAACCCGAACCCGAACACTAACCCAAACCCTAACGCTAACCCTATCCCTAACCTGAACACTAACCCTAAACCGAAGCCTAACCAGAACCCGAACCCTAACCCTAACCCTAACCCTAACACTAACCCTAAACCCTAACCCTAACCCTAACTCTAACGCTAACCCTAAACCTAACCCTAACCCGAACCCTAACCCTACCCCGAACCCTAACCCGAACCCTAACCCGAACCCTAACCGTAACCCTAACCCGAACCCTAACCCTAACCCTAACCCGAACCCGAATCCAAACCCTAACCCTAACCCAAACCTAACCCTAACCCTAACCCTAACCCTAACCCGAAACCTAATCCTAAACCTAGCCCTAAACCTCACCCGAACCCTAACCCAAACCCGAACCAGAACCCTAACCCGAACCCTAACCCTAACCCTAAACCGAACCCGAAACAAAACCCTAACCCTAACCCAAACCTAACCCTAACCCTAACCCAAACCCGAACCCTAAGAGGAACTCTAACCCTAACCCGAACACTAACCCGAATCCGAACCATAACCCTAACCATAACCTGAACTCGAACCCTAACCTGAACCCTAACACTAACCCTAACCCAAAACCAAACCCAAACCCTAACCCTAACTCGAACACTAACCGTACCCCTAATCGTAAGCTGAACCCTAACCCGAACCCTAACCCTAACCCTAACCCGAACCCGAATCCAAACCCTAACCCAAACCTAACCCTAACCCTAACCCTAATCCTAAACCTAACCCTAACCTGAACCCTAACACTAACCCTAACCCAAAACGAAACCCAAACCCTAACCCTAACTCGAACACTAACCGTACCCCTAATCGTAAGCTGAACCCTAACCCGAACCCTAACCCTAACCCTAACCCGAACCCGAATCCAAACCCTAACCCTAACCCAAACCTAACCTTAACCCTAACCCTAACCCTAACCCTAACACGAAACCTAATCCTAAACCTAGCCCTAAACCTCACCCGAACCCTAACCCGAACCCGAACAAGAACCCTAACCCGAACCCTAACCCTAACCCTAACTCTAACCCTAACCCTAAGCATCACCTGAACCCTAACCCTGCCCCTAACCCTAACCCTAACCCGAACCAGAACCCTAACCCTAACCGTAACCCTAACCCACACCCTAACCCTAACCCTACCCTAACACTAACCCTATCCCTAACCTGAAACCTAACCCTAACCCTAACACTAACCCTAACTCTAACCCTAACCCTAACCCTAACCCGAACCCGAACACTAACCCAAACCTTAACACTAACCCTATCCCTAACCTTAACACTAACCCTAACCCAAAGCCTAACCAGAACCCGAACCCTAACCCTAACCCTAACACTAACCCTAAACCCTGACCCTAACCCTAACTCTAACCCAAACCCTACGCCTAACCCTAAACCTAACCCTAACCTTAACCCTAACCCGAACCCTAACCCGATCCCTAACCCTAACCCTAACCTGAACGTGAACCCAAACCCTAACCCGAACCCGAAACCTAACCCTAACCCTAAACCAAACCTAACCCTAACCCTAACCCAAACCCGAACCCTAAGAGGAACTCTAACCCTAACCCGAACCCTTACCCGATTCCGAACCGTAACCCTAACCCTAACCTGAACTCGAACCCTAACCTGAACCCTAACACTAAACCTAACCCGAAACCAAACCAAAACCCTAACCCTAACTCAAACACTAACCCTACCCCTAACCGTAAACTGAACCCTAACCATAACACGTACCCTCGCCCGTACCCTAAACCGAACCCTAACCCGAACCCGAACCGTAACCCTAACCATAACCCGAACTCGAACCCTAACCTGAACCCTAACCCTAACCCTAACCCGAAACCAAACCCAAACCCTAACGCTAACCCGAACCCTAACCCTACCCCTAACCCTAAACCGAACCCTAACCGGAACCCTAACCCTAACCCTAACCCTAACCCGAACCTGAACCCTAACCATAACCTTAACCTAACCCGAACCCAAACCCTAAACCTCACCCTAACCCTAAACCGAACCGTAACCCTAACCCTAACCCTAACCCGAACCCGAACCCGAACACTACCCCAAACCCTAACGCTAACCCTATCCCTAACCTTAACACTAACCCTAACCCAAAGCCTAACCAGAACCCGAACCCTAACCCTAACCCTAACCCTAACACTAACCTTAAACCCTGACCCTAACCCTAACTCTAACCCTAACCCTACGCCTAAACCTAACCCGAACCCGAACCCAAAACCGAACCCGCACCCTAACCCGAACCCTAACCCTAACCCTAACCCTAACCCTAACCTGAACCCTAACCCTAACCCGAACCCTAAACCTACCCCGAACCCTAACCCGAACCCTAACCCAAACCCTAACCGTAACCCTAACCCGAACCCTAACCCTAACCCGAACCCGAACCCGAATCCTAACCCTAACCCTAACGCTAACCCTAACCCTAACCCTAACCCGAGCCCTAAACCGTCCCTTACCTCAACCCTATCCCTAACCTGAACCCTAACCCTAAACCTAACCCGAACCCTAACCCTAACCGTAACCCTAACCCGAACACTAACCCTAACCCGACCCTAACCCTAACCCTATCCCTAACCTGAAACCTAACCCTAACCCTAACCCTAACCCGAACCCTAACCCTAACCATAACCCTAACCCTAACCCGACCCTAACCCTAACCATAACCCTCACCCGAACCCTAACCCTAACCCGAACCCGAACCCTAACCCTAACCCTAACCCTAATCCTAACCCTAACCATAACCCTAACCCAAACCCTAACCCTAAACCGACCCTATCCCTAACCCTAACCCTAACCCTAACCCTAACCCTAACACTAACCCGACCGTTACCCCAACCCTATACCTAACCCTAACCCTAACCCTAACCCAAACCCTAACCCTAACCCACACCAAAACCTAACCCTAACCTTAACCTGAACCCAAACCCCAACCCGAACCCGAAACCTAACCCTAACCCTAAACCTAACCCGACCCCAAACCCTAAACCTCACCCTAACCCTAACCCGAACCGTAACCCTAACCCTAACCCTAACCCTAACCCTAATGCTAACCCGAACCCTAACCCTAACCCTAACCCTATCCCTAACCTGAACCCTAACCCTAACCCTAAGATTAATCCGAAATCGAACCCTTACCCTAACCCGAACCCTAACCCTAACCCGAACCTAACCCTAACCCCAACCGTAACCCCAACCCTAAGAGGAACCCTAACCCTAACCGGAACCCTAACCGAACCCTAACCCTAACGCTAACCCTAATCTGAACCTCACCCTACCCTAACCCGAATCTGAAGCCGAAACTGAACCCTAACCCTAACCCTAAACCGAACCCAAATCCTAACCCTAACCTTAACCCTAACCGGAACCCGAATCTGAACACGAAACCGACCCCGAACCTGAACCCTAACCGTAACCCGAAACCTAAACCTAACCGTAGCACTAAACCTCACCCGAACGCTAACCCGAACCCTAACCCTAACCGAACCCTAACCGTAACCCTCACCCGAACCCTAATCCTAATCCTAACCCGAACCCGAATCCAAACCCAAACCCTAACCCAAACCTAAACCTAACCCTAACCCTAAAACGAACACTAAGAGGAACACTAAACCTAACCCGAACCCTAACCCGATTCCTAACCCTAACCATAACCCTAACCCTAACCCGAACCTGAACCCTCAACCGCACATGAACACTAACCCTAACCCTAACCCTAACCCTAACCCTAAACCTAACACAAACCCAAACCCTAAACCTCACCCTAACCCTAACCCGAACCCTAACCCTAACCCTAACCCGAACCCTAACCCGATCCCTAACCCTAACCCTAACCTGAACGCGAACCCGAACCCTAACCCAAACCCGAAACATAACCCTAACCCAAACCTAACCCTAACCCAAACCCGAACCCTAAGAGGAACTCTAACCCTAAACCGAACCCTAACCCGAATCCGAACCGTAACCCTAACCCTAACATGAATTCGAACCCTAACCTGAACCCTAACACTAACCCTAACCCGAAACCAAACCCAAACCATAACCCTAACTCGAACACTGACCCTACCCCTAACCGTAAACTGAACCCTAACCCGAACCCTAACCCTAACCCTAACCCTAACCCTAACCCTAACCCGAACCCAAACCTGAACCCTCAACCGAACACAAACCCTAACCCTAACCCTAACCAAACTCACCCGAACCCTAACCGTAACCCAACCCGAAACCTAACCCTAACCTTAACCTGAAACCTAACCCTAACCCTAACACGAACCCAAACCCGAACCCGAACCAAAAATCTAACCCTAACCCGAACCCGAACGCTAACATGAACCCTAAACCGAACCCTAACCCTAACCCATCCCCGAACCCGAACCCAAACCCTAACCCGAACCTGTACCCTAAACCTAACCTGAACGTGAACCCGAAACCTAACCCGAACCCGTAACCTAACCCTAACCCGAACCTCACCCTAAACCTAACCCTAACCCAAACCCAAACCCTAACCCTAACCCGAAACCTAACCTTAACCCTAACCCGAACCCGAAACCTAACCCTAACCCTAACCCGAACCCTAACCCGAACCCTAACCCAAACCCGAACCGTAACCCGAACCCTAACCCGACCCTTACCCTAACCCTATCCCTAAACTGAACCCTAACCCTAACCCTAAAACTAACCCGAACCCAAACCCTAACCCTAACCGTAAACCCAAAACGAACCCTAAACCTAACCCTACCCCTAAACTGAAACCTAAGCCTAACCCTAACCCTAACCCTAACCCTAACCCTAACCCAAGCCCAAAAACTAACCCTAACCTAACGCTAACCCTATCCCTAACCTTAACCCTATCCCTAACCCTAAGCCTCACCTGAACCCGAACCCTAACTCTAACCCGAACCGTAACCCTAACCCGAACCTAACCCTAACCCCAACCATAACCCCAAACCTAAGAGGAACCCTAACCCTAACCGGAACCCTAACCTGAACCCTAACCCTAACCCTAACCTGAACCTCACCCTACCCTAACCCAAATCTGAAGCCGAAATTGAACCCGAACCCTAACCCTAACCCGAACCCAAATCCTAACCAGAACCCTAACCCTAATCGGAAACCTAACCCTGGCCCTAACCCTAAACCTAACCCTAGCCCTAAACCTCACCCGAACCCTAACCCTAACCCTAACCGTAACCCTAACCGGAACCCTAACCCGAACCCTAACCCTAACCCTAACCCTAACCGGAAACCTAACCCTAACCCTAACCCTAACCCTAACCCTAGCCCTAAACCTCACACGAACCCTAACCCTAAACCTAACCCTAACACTAACCCTAACCCTACCCTGAACCCTAACCCTCACCCTAACCCTAACCCTAACCCGAACCCTAACCCGAAACCTATCCCTAACCTGAAACCTAACCCTAACCCTAAAACTAACCCTAATCCTAACCCTAACCTGAACCCTAACCCTAACCCTAACCCTAACCCTAACCCGAACCCGAACCTGAACCCTCAACCGAACACAAACCCTAACCCTAACCCTAACCCTAACTCACCCGAACCCTAACCCTAACCCAACCTAAAACCTATCCCTAACCTTAACCTGAACCCTAACCCTAACCCTAACCCTAACCCTAACTCTAACCCTCACCCTAACCCTCACCCTTACCCTATCCCGAACCCTAACCCTAACCCGAATACGAACCCTAACCCTAACCCTAACCCTAACCTGAACCCGAACCGTAACCCTAACCCGAAACCTAACCCGAACCCGAATCCTCACCCTAACCCGAACCCTAAACCTAACCCTAACCAGAACCCTAAGCCGAACCCTATCCCTAACCCTAACCCTAACCCTTTCCTGAACCTGAACCCGAAACCGAACCCGAAACTGAACCCTAACCGTAACCCGAAACCAAATACTAACCCTAGCCCTAAACCTCACACGAACCCTAACCCTAACCCGAACCCTAACCCTAACCCTAACCCTAACACGAACCCGAACCCTAACCCGAAACCTAACCGTAACCCTAACCCGAACCCTATACCAACCCTAACCCGAACCCGAATCCAAACCCTAACCCTAACCCTAACCCGAACCCTAACCCTACCCCTAACCCTAACCCTAACCCTAACCCGAACCCTAACCGTAACACGAACCCGAACCCTAACACGAACCCGAACCCTAAACCGAACGCTAACCGTAACCCTAACCCGAACCCTATACCTAACCCTAACCCGAACCCGAATCCAAACCCTAACCCTAACCCAAACCTAACCCTAACCCTAACCCTAAACCGAACCCTAAGAGGAACACTAACCCTAACCCGAACCCTAACCCTACCCCTAACCCTAACCCTAACCCGCACCCTAACCCGAACCCTAACCTGAACCCGAACCGTAACCCTAACCCTAACCCTAACCCGAACCCTAACCCTACCCCTAACCCTAACCCTAACCCTAACCCGAACCCTAACCCTAACACGAACCCGAACCCTAACACGAACCCGAACCCTAACCCGAACGCTAACCGTAACCCTTACCCGAACCCTATACCTAACCCTAACCCGAACCCGAATCCAAACCCTAACCCTAACCCAAACCTAACCCTAACCCTAACCCTAAACCGAACCCTAAGAGGAACACTAACCCTAACCCGAACCCTAACCCTACCCCTAACCCTAACCCTAACCCGCACCCTAACCCGAACCCTAACCTGAACCCGAACCGTAACCCTAATCCTAACACGAACTCGAACCCTAACCTGAACCCTAACACTAACCCTAAACCGAAACCAAACCCGAACCCTAACCCTAACCCTAACGCTAACCCGAACCCGAAACCAAACCCGAAGCCTGACCCTAACCCTAACCCTAACCCGAACCCTAACCCTACCCGTAACCCTAAACCGAACCCTACCCCTAACCCTAACCCGAACCCTAAACCTAACCCTAACCCGAAACCTAACCCTAACCCTAACGCGAAACCTAACCCTAACCCTACCCTAACCCGAACCCGAACCCTAACCATAACCCTAACCCTAACCCTAACACGAACCCTAACCCTAACCCGAACCCGAACCCGAACCCTAATCCTAACCCGAACCCTAACCCGAACCGGAACCCTAACACGAACCCGAACCCTAAACTGAACCCGAACCCGAACCCTAACCCTAACCCTAACCCGGATCCTAACCCGAACCCTCACCTGAACCCTACCCGAACCCTAACCGGAATCCTAAAACGAACCCGAACCCTAACCCTAACCCCAACCCTAACCCGAACGCTAACCCGAACCCGAAACCTAACCCGAACCCGAACCCTAACGTGAACCCGAACCCAAACCCGAACCCTAACTTGAACCAGAACCCGAACCCGAACCCAAACCCAAACCCAAACCCTAACCCGAACCCTAACCCGAAGCCTAAACTGAACCCGAACCCAAACCCTAACCCTAACCCGAACCCGACCCGAACCCGAACCCGAACCCGAACCCATACCCTAACACGAACCAGAACCCGAACCCGAAACCGAACCTGAACCCGAACCCGAAACCGAACCTGAACCCGAACCCTAACCCGAACCCGAACCCGAACCCTAACCCGAACCCTAACCCAAAAGCACAGAGACGAGGTGAGGGGCTTAGACCATGCCTGGGCAATGTTGTTTCTTACACCTGGGTGTGTGCCATTTTGTTTACCTGGCTACCCCCACTTGGGTTAGGTTTTCCACAGCAAGCACCTATTGTTCCTCAGAAGACGTTTTTGCCCCAGGGGTCTCCGGGCTGTGTTCGTTGGGGTTGAACTCCTGCTAGCAAAACCGCCGGGATGAGGGAAGGGTTCAGACTGTGCCTGTGCCCTGTAGTCTCTTCCAGGTCAGTGTATGGCATTTCCTTCACCTTGCCACAGGCACTTGGGAGCATGTCTGCACGTGGAGATAGACTTTCCTGTGGGAAGCCGGTTTTTTCAAACGGGTCCCAGTGCTGTGCTCCTCTCTTTTCACTCCTGCTGCTAGAAGCCCAGTGAGAATGGGAGGGTTTAGAACATGGCTGGGCACTGTGGTTTATTCCAGAGAAGTGGATGGCATTTGCTTTACCTTGCCACAACCACTTGGGAGAGGGTCTGCACCTCAGGAAAACTGTTTCCGTGGGAAGCCGGCTTTTTGCCAAACGGGTCTCAGGGCCGTGGGCCACGGGTGTCCCTCCGGCTCCCCAAAGCACAGGGACGAGGTGAGGGGCTTAGACCATGCCTGGGCAATGTTGTTTCTTACACCTGGGTGTGTGGCATTTTGTTTACCTGGCTACCCCCACTTGGCATAGGTTTTCCACAAAAGCACCTATTGTTCCTCAGAAGTCGTTTTTGCCTCAGGGGTCTCCGGGCTGTGTTCGTTGGGGTTGAACTCCTGCTAGCAAAACCGCCGGGATGAGGGAAGGGTTCAGAGAGTGCCTGGGCCCTGTGGTCTCTTCCAGGTCAGTGTATGGCATTTCCTTCCCCTTGCCACAGGCATCTGGGAGCATGTCTGCACGTGGAGAAAGACTATCCCGTGGGAAGCCGGTTTTTGTCAAACGGGTCCCAGTGCTCTGCCCCTCTCTTTTCACTCCTACTGCCAGAAGCCCAGGGAGGATGGGAGGGCTTAGAACATGGCTGGGCACTGTGGTTTTTTCCAGAGAAGTGGAGGGCATTTGCTTTACCTTGCCACAACCACTTGGGATAGGGTCTGCACCTCAGGAAAACTGTTTCCGTGGGAAGCCAGCTTTTTGCAAAGAGGTCTCTGGGCCGAGGGCCTCAGGTGTCCCTCCGGCTCCCCAAAGCACAGGGACGAGGTGAGGGGCTTAGACCATGCCTGGGCAATGTTGTTTCTTACACCTGGGTGTGTGGCATTTTGTTGACCTGGCTACCCCCACTTGGGATAGGTTTTCCACAGCAAGCGCCTATTGTTCGTCGGAAGCCGTTTTTGCCTCAGTGTTCTCTGTGTTGTGTTCGTTGGGGTTGAACTCCTCCTAGCAAAACCGCCGGGATGAGGGAAGGGTTCAGACTGTGCCTGGGCCCTGTGGTCTCTTCCAGGTCAGTGTATGGCATTTCCTTCCCCTTGCCACAGGCACCTGGGAGCATGTCTGCACGTGGAGAAAGACTTTCCCGTGGGAAGCCGGTTTTTGTCCAACGGGTCCTAGTGCTCTGCTCCTCTCTTTTCACTCCTGCTGCCAGAAGCCCAGGGAGGATGGGAGGGCTTAGAACATGGCTGGGCACTGTGGTTTCTTCCAGAGAAGTGGAGGGCATTTGCTTTACCTTGCCACAACCACTTGTGAGAGGGTCTGCACCTCAGGAAAACTGTTCCCGTGGGAAGCCTCCTTTTTGCAAAGGGGTCTCAGGGCCGTGGGCCTCGGCTGTCCCTCCGGCTCCCCAAAGCACAGGGACGAGGTGAGGGGCTGAGACCATGCCTGGGCAATGTTGTTTCTTACACCTGGGTGTGTGGCATTTTGTTGAGCTGGCTACCCCCACTTGGGATAGGTTTTCCACAGCAAGCGCCTATTGTTCGTCGGAAGCTGTTTTTGCCCCAGGGGTCTCCGGGCTGTGTTCATTGGGGTTGAACTCCTGCTAGCAAAACCGCCGGGATGAGGGAAGGGTTCAGACTGTGCCTGGGCCCTGTAGTCTCTTCCAGGTCAGTGTATGGCATTTCCTTCCCCTTGCCTCAGGCACCTGGGAGCTTGTCTGCACGTGGAGAAAGACTATCCCGTGGGAAGCCGGTTTTTGTCAAACGGGTCCCAGTGCTCTGCCCCTCTCTTTTCACTCCTACTGCCAGAAGCCCAGGGAGGATGGGAGGGCTTAGAACATGGCTGGGCACTGTGGTTTTTTCCAGAGAAGTGGAGGGCATTTGCTTTACCTTGCCACAACCACTTGGGATAGGGTCTGCACCTCAGGAAAACTGTTTCCGTGGGAAGCCAGCTTTTTGCAAAGAGGTCTCTGGGCCGAGGGCCTCAGGTGTCCCTCCGGCTCCCCAAAGCACAGGGACGAGGTGAGGGGCTTAGACCATGCCTGGGCAATGTTGTTTCTTACACCTGGGTGTGTGGCATTTTGTTGACCTGGCTACCCCCACTTGGGATAGGTTTTCCACAGCAAGCGCCTATTGTTCGTCAGAAGCCGTTTTTGCCTCAGTGTTCTCTGTGTTGTGTTCGTTGGGGTTGAACTCCTCCTAGCAAAACCGCCGGGATGAGGGAAGGGTTCAGACTGTGCCTGGGCCCTGTGGTCTCTTCCAGGTCAGTGTATGGCATTTCCTTCCCCTTGCCACAGGCACCTGGGAGCATGTCTGCACGTGGAGAAAGACTTTCCCGTGGGAAGCCGGTTTTTGTCCAACGGGTCCTAGTGCTCTGCTCCTCTCTTTTCACTCCTGCTGCCAGAAGCCCAGGGAGGATGGGAGGGCTTAGAACATGGCTGGGCACTGTGGTTTCTTCCAGAGAAGTGGAGGGCATTTGCTTTACCTTGCCACAACCACTTGTGAGAGGGTCTGCACCTCAGGAAAACTGTTCCCGTGGGAAGCCTCCTTTTTGCAAAGGGGTCTCAGGGCCGTGGGCCTCGGCTGTCCCTCCGGCTCCCCAAAGCACAGGGACGAGGTGAGGGGCTGAGACCATGCCTGGGCAATGTTGTTTCTTACACCTGGGTGTGTGGCATTTTGTTGAGCTGGCTACCCCCACTTGGGATAGGTTTTCCACAGCAAGCGCCTATTGTTCGTCGGAAGCTGTTTTTGCCCCAGGGGTCTCCGGGCTGTGTTCATTGGGGTTGAACTCCTGCTAGCAAAACCGCCGGGATGAGGGAAGGGTTCAGACTGTGCCTGGGCCCTGTAGTCTCTTCCAGGTCAGTGTATGGCATTTCCTTCCCCTTGCCTCAGGCACCTGGGAGCTTGTCTGCACGTGGAGAAAGACTTTCCCGTGGGAAGCCGGTTTTTGTCAAACAGGTCCCAGTGCTCTGCTCCTCTCTTTTCACTCCTGCTGCCAGAAGCCCAGGGAGGATGGGAGGGCTTAGAACATGGCTGGGCACTGTGGTTTCTTCCAGAGAAGTGGAGGGCATTTGCTTTACCTTGCCACAACCACTTGGGATAGGGTCTGCACCTCAGGAAATCTGTTTCCGTGGGAAGCCGGCTTTTTGCAAAGGGGTCTCTGGGCCCAGGGACTCGGGTGTCCCTCCGGCTCCCCAAAGCACAGGGACGAGGTGAGGGGCTTAGACCATGCCTGGGCAATGTTGTTTCTTACACCTGGGTGTGTGGCATAGTTTACCTGGCTACACCCACTTGGGATAGGTGTTCCACAGCAAGCACCTATTGTTCGTCAGAAGCCGTTTTTGCCCCAGGGGTCTCCGGGCTGTGTTCGTTGGGGTTGAACTCCTGCTAGCAAAACCCCCGGGTTGAGGGAAGGGTTCAGACTTTGCCTGGGCCCTGTGGTCTCTTCCAGGTCAGTGTATTGCATTTCCTTCCCCTTGCCACAGGCACCTGGGAGCATGTCTGCACGTGGAGAAAGACTATCCTGTGGGAAGCCGGTTTTTGTCAAACGGGTCCCAGTGCTCTGCCCCTCTCTTTTCACTCCTTCTGCCAGAAGCCCAGGGAGGATGGGAGGGCTTAGAACATGGCTGGGCACTGTGGTTTCTTCCAGAGAGGTGGAGGGCATTTGCTTTACCTTGCCACAACCACTTGGGATAGGGTCTGCACCTCAGGAAAACTGTTTCCGTGGGAAGCCGGCTTTTTGCAAAGGGGTCTCTGGGCCCAGGGCCTCGGGTGTCCCTCCGGCTCCCCAAAACACAGGGACGAGGTGAGGGGCTTAGACCGTGCCTGGGCAATGTTGTTTCTTACACCTGGGTGTGTGGCATAGTTTACCTGGCTACCCCCACTTGGGATAGGTGTTCCACAGCAAGCACCTATTGTTCGTCGGAAGCCGTTTTTGCCCCAGGGGTCTCTGGGCTGTGTTCGTTGGGGTTGAACTCCTGCTAGCAAAACCGCCGGGATGAGGGAAGGGTTCAGACTGTGCCTGGGCCCTGTGGTCTCTTCCAGGTCAGTGTATGGCATTTCCTTCCCCTTGCCACAGGCACCTGGGAGCATGTCTGCACGTGGAGAAAGACTTTCCCGTGGGAAGCCGGTTTTTGTCAAACGGGTCCCAGTGCTCTGCTCCTCTCTTTTCACTCCTGCTGCCAGAAGCCCAGGGAGGATGGGAGGGCATAGAACATGGCTGGGCACTGTGGTTTCTTCCAGAGAAGTGGAGGGCATTTGCTTTACCTTGCCACAACCACTTGTGAGAGGGTCTGCACCTCAGGAAAACTGTTCCCGTGGGAAGCTGGCTTTTTGTAAAGGGGTCTCTGAGCCGAGGGCCTCAGGTGTCCCTCCGGCTCCCCAAAGCACAGGGACAAGGTGAGGGGCTTAGACCATGCCTGGGCAATGTTGTTTCTTACACCTGGGTGTGTGGCATTTTGTTGAGCTGGCTACCCCCACTTGGGATAGGTTTTCCACAGCAAGCGCCTATTGTTTGTCGGAAGCCGTTTTTCCCTCAGTGTTCTCCGGGCTCTGTTCGTTGGGGTTGAACTCCTGCTAGCAAAACCGCCGGGATGAGGGAAGGGTTCAGACTGTGCCTGGGCCCTGTGGTCTCTTCCAGGTCAGTGTATGGCATTTCCTTCCCCTTGCCACAGGCACCTGGGAGCATGTCTGCACGTGGAGAAAGACTTTCCCGTGGGAAGCCGGTTTTTGTCAAACGGGTCCTAGTGCTCTGCTCCTCTCTTTTCACTCCTGCTGCCAGAAGCCCAGGGAGGATGGGAGGGCTTAGAACATGGCTGGGCACTGTGGTTTCTTCCAGAGAAGTGGAGGGCATTTGCTTTACCTTGCCACAACCACTTGTGAGAGGGTCTGCACCTCAGGAAAACTGTTCCCGTGGGAAGCCTGCTTTTTGCAAAGGGGTCTCAGGGCCGTGGGCCTCGGCTGTCCCTCCGGCTCCCCAAAGCACAGGGACGAGGTGAGGGGCTTAGACCATGCCTGGGCAATGTTGTTTCTTACACCTGGGTGTGTGGCATAGTTTACCTGGCTACCCCCACTTGGGATAGGTGTTCCACAGCAAGCACCTATTGTTCGTCGGAAGCCGTTTTTGCCCCAGGGGTCTCTGGGCTGTGTTCGTTGGGGTTGAACTCCTGCTAGCAAAACCGCCGGGTTGAGGGAAGGGTTCAGAGAGTGCCTGGGCCCTGTGGTCTCTTCCAGGTCAGTGTATGGCATTTCCTTCCCCTTGCCACAGGCACCTGGGAGCATGTCTGCACGTGGAGAAAGACTATCCCGTGGGAAGCCGGTTTTTGTCAAACGGGTCCCAGTGCTCTGCCCCTCTCTTTTCACTCCTACTGCCAGAAGCCCAGGGAGGATGGGAGGGCTTAGAACATGGCTGGGCACTGTGGTTTCTTCCAGACAGTGGAGGGCATTTGCTTTACCTTGCCACAACCACTTGGGATAGGGTCTGCACTTCAGGAAAACTGTTTCCGTGGGAAGCCGACTTTTTGCAAAGAGGTCTCTGGGCCGAGGGCCTCAGGTGTCCCTCTGGCTCCCCAAAGCACAGGGACGAGGTGAGGGGCTTAGACCATGCCTGGGCAACGTTGTTTCTTACACCTGGGTGTGCGGCATTTTGTTGAGCTGGCTACCCCCACTTGGGATAGGTGTTCCACAGCAAGCACCTATTGTTCGTCGGAAGCCGTTTTTGCCCCAGGGGTCTCCGGGCTGTGTTCGTTGGGGTTGAACTCCTGCTAGCAAAACCGCCGGGTTGAGGGAAGGGTTCAGACTGTGCCTGGGCCCTGTGGTCTCTTCCAGGTCAGTGTATGGCATTTCCTTCCCCTTGCCACAGGCACCTGGGAGCATGTCTGCACGTGGAGAAAGACTTTCCCGTGGGAAGCCGGTTTTTGTCCAACGGGTCCCAGTGCTCTGCTCCTCTCTTTTCACTCCTGCTGCCAGAAGCCCAGGGAGGATGGGAGGGCTTAGAACATGGCTGGGCACTGTGGTTTCTTCCAGAGAAGTGGAGGGCATTTGCTTTACCTTGCCACAACCACTTGTGAGGGGGTCTGCACCTCAGGAAAACTGTTCCCGTGGGAAGCCTGCTTTTTGCAAAGGGGTCTCAGGGCCGTGGGCCTCGGCTGTGCCTCCGGGTCCCTAAAGCACAGGGACGAGGTGAGGGGCTTAGACCATGCCTGGGCAATGCTGTTTCTTACACCTGGGTGTGTGGCATTTTGTTGACCTGCCTACCCCCACTTGGGATAGGTTTTCCACAGCAAGCGCCTATTGTTCGTCGGAAGCCGTTTTTGCCTCAGTGTTCTCCGGGTTGTGTTCGTTGGGGTTGAACTCCTGCTAGCAAAACCGCTTGGATGAGGGAAGGGTTCAGACTGTGCCTGGGCCCTGTGGTCTCTTCCAGGTCAGTGTATGGCATTTCCTTCCCCTTGCCACAGGCACCTGGGAGCATGTCTGCACCTGGAGAAAGACTTTCCCGTGGGAAGCCGGTTTTTGTCAAACGGGTCCCAGTGCCCTGCTCCTCTCTTTTCCCTCCTGCTGCCAGAAGCCCAGGGAGGATGGGAGGGCTTAGAACATGGCTGGGCACTGTGGTTTCTTCCAGAGAAGTGGAGGGCATTTGCATTACCTTGCCACAACCACTTGGGATAGGGTCTGCACCTCAGGAAATCTGTTCCCGTGGGAAGCCGGCTTTTTGCAAAGGGGACTCTGGGCCCAGGGTCTCGGGTGTCCCTCCGGCTCCCCAAAGCACAGGGACGAGGTGAGGGGCTTAGACCGTGCCTGGGCAATGTTGTTTCTTACACCTGGGTGTGTGGCATAGTTTACCTGGCTACCCCCACTTGGGATAGGTGTTCCACAGCAAGCACCTATTGTTCGTCGGAAGCCGTTTTTGCCCCAGGGGTCTCCGGGATGTGTTCGTTGGGGTTGAACTCCTGCTAGCAAAACCGCCGGGTTGAGGGAAGGGTTCAGACTGTGCCTGGGCCCTGTGGTCTCTTCCAGGTCAGTGTATGGCATTTCCTTCCCCTTGCCACAGGCACCTGGGAGCATGTCTGCACGTGGAGAAAGACTTTCCCGTGGGAAGCCGGTTTTTGTCAAACGGGTCCCAGTGCTCTGCTCCTCTCTTTTCACTCCTGCTGCCAGAAGCCCAGGGAGGATGGGAGGGCTTAGAACATGGCTGGGCACTGTGGTTTCTTCCAGAGAAGTGGAGGGCATTTGCTTTACCTTGCCACAACCACTTAGGATAGGGTCTGCACCTCAGGAAAACTGTTTCCGTGGGAAGCCGGCTTTTTGCAAAGAGGTCTCTGGGCCGAGGGCCTCAGGTGTCCCTCCGGCTCCCCAAAGCACAGGGACAAGGTGAGGGGCTTAGAACATGCCTGGGCAATGTTGTTTCTTACACCTGGGTGTGTGGCATTTTGTTGACCTGGCTACCCCCACTTGGGATAGGTTTTCCACAGCAAGCGCCTATTGTTCGTCGGAAGCCGTTTTTGCCCCAGGGGTCTCCGGGCTGTGTTCGTTGGGGTTGAACTCCTGCTAGCAAAACCCCCGGGTTGAGGGAAGGGTTCAGACTTTGCCTGGGCCCTGTGGTCTCTTCCAGGTCAGTGTATTGCATTTCCTTCCCCTTGCCACAGGCACCTGGGAGCATGTCTGCACGTGGAGAAAACTATCCTGTGGGAAGCCGGTTTTTGTCAAACGGGTCCCAGTGCTCTGCCCCTCTCTTTTCACTCCTACTGCCAGAAGCCCAGGGAGGATGGGAGGGCTTAGAACATGGCTGGGCACTGTGGTTTCTTCCAGAGAAGTGGAGGGCATTTGCTTTACCTTGGCACAAGCACTTGGGATAGGGTCTGCACCTCAGGAAAACTGTTTCCGTGGGAAGCCGGCTTTTTGCAAAGGGGTCTCTGGGCCCAGGGCCTCGGGTGTCCCTCCGGCTCCCCAAAACACAGGGACGAGGTGAGGGGCTTAGACCGTGCCTGGGCAATGTTGTTTCTTACACCTGGGTGTGTGGCATAGTTTACCTGGCTACCCCCACTTGGGATAGGTGTTCCACAGCAAGCACCTATTGTTCGTCGGAAGCCGTTTTTGCCCCAGGGGTCTCCAGGCTGTGTTCGTTGGGGTTGAACTCCTGCTAGCAAAACCGCCGGGTTGAGGGAAGGGTTCAGACTGTGCCTGGGCCCTGTGGTCTCTTCCAGGTCAGTGTATGGCATTTCCTTCCCCTTGCCACAGGCACCTGGGAGCATGTCTGCACCTGGAGAAAGACTTTCCCGTGGGAAGCCGGTTTTTGTCAAACGGGTCCCAGTGCTCTGCTCCTCTCTTTTCACTCCTGCTGCCAGAAGCCCAGGGAGGATGGGAGGGCTTAGAACATGGCTGGGCACTGTGGTTTCTTCCAGAGAAGTGGAGGGCATTTGCTTTACCTTGCCACAACCACGTGGGATAGGGTCTGCACCTCAGGAAAACTGTTCCCGTGGGAAGCTGGTTTTTTGCAAAGGGGTCTCTGGGCCGAGGGCCTCAGGTGTCCCTCCGGCTCCCCAAAGCACAGGGACAAGGTGAGGGGCTTAGAACATGCCTGGGCAATGTTGTTTCGTACACCTGGGTGTGTGGCATTTTGTTGAGCTGGCTAACCCCACTTGGGATAGGTTTTCCACAGCAAGCGCCTATTGTTTGTCGGAAGCCGTTTTTGCCTCAGTGTTCTCCGGGCTCTGTTCGTTGGGGTTGAACTCCTGCTAGCAAAACCGCCGGGATGAGGGAAGGGTTCAGACTGTGCCTGGGCCCTGTGGTCTCTTCCAGGTCAGTGTATGGCATTTCCTTCCCCTTGCCACAGGCACCTGGGAGCATGTCTGCACGTGGAGAAAGACTTTCCCGTGGGAAGCCGGTTTTTCTCAAACGGGTCCCAGTGCTCTGCTCCTCTCTTTTCACTCCTGCTGCCAGAAGCCCAGGGAGGATGGGAGGGCTTAGAACATGGCTGGGCACTGTGGTTTCTTCCAGAGAAGTGGAGGGCATTTGCTTTACCTTGCCACAACCACTTGTGAGAGGGTCTGCACCTCAGGAAAACTGTTCCCGTGGGAAGCCTGCTTTTTGCAAAGGGGTCTCAGGGCCGTGGGCCTCGGCTGTCCCTCCGGCTCCCCAAAGCACAGGGACGAGGTGAGGGGCTAAGACCATGCCTGGGCAATGTTGTTTCTTACACCTGGGTGTGTGGCATTTTGTTGAGCTGGCTACCCCCACTTGGGATAGGTTTTCCACAGCAAGCGCCTATTGTTCGTCGGAAGCTGTTTTTGCCCCTGGGGTCTCCGGGCTGTGTTCGTTGGGGTTCAACTCCTGCTAGCAAAACCGCCGGGTTGAGGGAAGGGTTCAGACTGTGCCTGGGCCCTGTGGTCTCTTCCAGGTCAGTGTATTGCATTTCCTTCCCCTTGCCACAGGCACCTGGGAGCATGTCTGCACGTGGAGAAAGACTATCCTGTGGGAAGCCGGTTTTTGTCAAACGGGTCCCAGTGCTCTGCCCCTCTCTTTTCACTCCTACTGCCAGAAGCCCAGGGAGGATGGGAGGGCTTAGAACATGGCTGGGCACTGTGGTTTCTTCCAGAGAAGTGGAGGGCATTTGCTTTACCTTGGCACAACCACTTGGGATAGGGTCTGCACCTCAGGAAATCTGTTTCCGTGGGAAGCCGGCTTTTTGCAAAGGGGTCTCTGGGCCCAGGGCCTCGGGTGTCCCTCCGGCTCCCCAAAACACAGGGACGAGGTGAGGGGCTTAGACCGTGCCTGGGCAATGTTGTTTCTTACACCTGGGTGTGTGGCATAGTTTACCTGGCTACCCCCACTTGGGATAGGTGTTCCACAGCAAGCACCTATTGTTCGTCGGAAGCCGTTTTTGCCCCACGGGTCTCCGGGCTGTGTTCGTTGGGGTTGAACTCCTGCTAGCAAAACCGCCGGGTTGAGAGAAGGGTTCAGACTGTGCCTGGGCCCTGTGGTCTCTTCCAGGTCAGTGTATGGCATTTCCTTCCCCTTGCCACAGGCACCTGGGAGCATGTCTGCACGTGGAGAAAGACTTTCCCGTGGGAAGCCGGTTTTTGTCAAACGGGTCCCAGTGCTCTGCTCCTCTCTTTTCACTCCTGCTGCCAGAAGCCCAGGGAGGATGGGAGGGCTTAGAACATGGCTGGGCACTGTGGTTTCTTCCAGAGAAGTGGAGGGCATTTGCTTTACCTTGCCACAACCACTTGTGAGAGGGTCTGCACCTCAGGAAAACTGTTTCCGTGGGAAGCCGGCTTTTTGCAAAGGGGTCTCAGGGCCGTGGGCCTCGGCTCTCCCTCGGGCTCCCCAAAGCACAGGGACGAGATGAGGGGCTTAGACCATGCCTGGGCAATGCTGTTTCTTACACCTGGGTGTGAGGCATTTTGTTGACCTGGCTACCCCACGTGGGATAGGTTTTCCACAGCAAGCACCTATTGTTCATCGGAAGCCGTCTTTGCCCCAGGGGTCTCCGGGCTGTGTTCGTTGGGGTTGAACTCCTGCTAGCAAAACCGCCGGGATGAGGGAAGGGTTCAGACTGTGCCTGGGCACTGTGGTCTCTTACAGGTCAGTGTATGTCATTTCCTTCCCCTTGCCACAGGCACCTGGGAGCATGTCTGCACGTGGAGAAAGACTTTCCTGTGGGAAGCCGGTTTTTGTCAAACGGGTCCCAGTGCTCTGCTCCTCTCTTTTCACTCCTGCTGCCAGAAGCCCAGGGAGGATGGGAGGGCTTAGAACATGGCTGGGCACTGTGGTTTCTTCCAGAGAAGTGGAGGGCATTTGCTTTACCTTGCCACAACCACTTGGGATAGGGTCTGCACCTCAGGAAAACTGTATCCGTGGGAAGCCGGCTTTTTGCAAAGGGGTCTCAGGGCCGTGGGCCTCGGCTGTCCCTCCGGCTCCCCAAAGCACAGGGACGAGGTGAGGGGCTTAGACCATGCCTGGGCAATGTTGTTTCTTACACCTGGGTGTGAGGCATTTTGTTGACCTGGCTACCCCCACTTGGGATAGGTTTTCCACAGCAAGCACCTATTGTTCGTCTGAAGCCGTCTTTGCCCCAGGGGTCTCCGGGCTGTGTTCGTTGGGGTTGAACTCCTGCTTGCAAACCCGCCGGGATGAGGGAAGGGCTCAGTCGGTGCCTGGGCCCTGTGGTCTCTTACAGATCAGTGTACGGCATTTACTTCACCTTGCCACAGGCAGTTGTGAGCATGTTTGCACGTTATGAAAGATTTTTCCGTTGGAAGCCGGTTTTTCTCAAATGGGTCTCCGTGTTGTGCTCCTCTGTTTTCACTCATGCTTCCAGAAGCCCAGTGATGATTTTAGGGCTTAGAACATGGCTGGGCACTGTGGTTTCTTCCAGAGAAGTGGATGGCATTTGCTTTACCTTGCCACAACCACTTGCGAGAGGGTCTGCACCTTAGGAAAACTGTTTCCTTTGGAAGCCGGCTTTTTACCTAATGGGTCAGGGCTGTGGGGCTCGGGTTTCCCTCATGCTACCAAAAGCACAGTGACGATGTCTGGGCTTAGACCATGCCTGGGGAATGTTGTTTCTTGCACATAAGTGTGTGGCATTCTGTTTACTTTGCTACAACCACTTTGGATAGGTTTTCCACATCAAGAACTTATTTTTCTTCGGAAGCCGTTTCTGCCCCAAGTGTCCCATGCTGTGTTCGTTCGGGTTTATCTCCTGCTAGCAAACTGTGGTCTCTTACAGATCAGTGTATGGCATTTACTTCACCTTGGCACAGGCACTTGTGAGCATGTTTGCACGTTATGAAAGATTTTTCCGTTGGAAGCCGGTTTTTGTCAATCTCATAGGGAAGAAACAGAAACTCTTTGGCATAACCTGACTCACCCAGCATCAGGAAAGCAGTTCCAGAACTCAGCCCAGGGCCCCTGTCGCCTACCCAATTGTAGCCACCACCATGCCTCTATCGAAAGGAATTCCCAAAGACTCTCCTCTGACTCCACTACCAAAGAAACAGCAGATTGAATATGGCACTTCAAAATATCGAGGTGATACATCTGGTATAGTTAGATACACAAGGTTTACCTTTATTTTTTTATTGTTTTTTATTACATAATGTTATAGTCTCCATACAGTACAGTAAATTTCGATGATACATTAGTTGCATATAACACCCAGTGCACCATGCAATATGTGCCCTCCTTACTACCCAACACCAGCATATATTTTAAACAGCAAAATGCTGCTCTGAATAATTTTGAATTTTCCCTCGACCCCCATTGTAACTCTTGGGATGAAAAGACTAATCAGTGATGAAACATCACCTTTGACAATTGGAAAGACATCATCCATATTTGTATGTGACGACAAAAGGCCATCTAACACTAAATGGTGGCCACTCACCCATATCTTAGGCCCAACTGTATAAACACTGTCAAACGTATATCTTAAAAATAGACAAAGAGTAAACCTCACCTTCCCTTTCTAATGAAAGTGTTTCTAGGAAACAGCTGTTCAAAATACATTCATAAGCAGTCAATGAACAGAGAAAATGGGATCCCCTGCAAAGTGCTCCAAGCTCAGAAACTAAGTACCTCCTTCACCAAATTCAGAACGCTGACAACTATTACTTAAGTTTTACTTCATGGCTCAACTAGAGAAAAGAGAAAAACCCAGGAGATGGTGGGTTCATGTCCTGATGTGGATATGACATTTCTCCAAATGGACCTGCCGCTTTCTCTGAATGCTGGATCCCGTGTCAAGCTGCCTCACTGACTCAGATGCAGACGTTCAGAACGTAGGGTGTCGTGGAGCCAGAGCAGAGAAGTGTTGTCAGATGGGGAGAAGCAGCTCCTCGGACCTAAAGCCTGCACACCTGCTGTGGTTTCTGGGAGAAGGGGAAACATAGACTTGTCTTTTAGTAGTAATTATCTCCCAGCCCATTGCCACCATTCCCAGGAAACAGCTAGCACAATGCTGAAGTTGGGTAACGGCTCTGGGCCTTCCTAGCGCCCCACCTGTGCCTGAGGGAACAGGGAATACCCTGCTGAACTCGGGGAACTGCTCAAGGTCCATTACCTGCACTGTGTCGGGGGACAGGGGCACCGCACTGAAGTTGGGGACTGTGCGGTCCTTTCTCTCGCTCTTCTTGGGGAACACGGGAAACCCTGGAATGTCTGCGAACCATCCCACAAAAGCTTTGCTGAGCGGGTGCCCTGGAGTTCCTGGGTCTGGAGTGTATGGCCAGTTGACGGAGACTAGGCAGAAGAGACTTTCAAGGGAAAAAGGAAAGAAAACTGAGTCTCCATGATGAACTCTCTCAACATGCCCTTCCAGAACCCTGCCTCTTACCCGGGGTGCCCCTACTCCCAGAAAGCCCACCTATGGCCACACAGCATGCATTCACCCAGCCAGGAACTCCACAGGTCCACTCTCTCAAAACTCCACTTCCTTGGCTCCTGGTCTGCGTCCTTGGGCTGCTCCGGATCTGCACACAGAGACGTAGCTCCACCCCCATGGGGTGATTGCTTGGGGAGTATGATGCTTCCAACTCCTTGAATGCCAGGCAACCGGCCCCATGACTCACAACTCTGGGAGTGCAGAGGTCCAGGAGGCACCTCCTTGGCTAAACGCCCTGAGCAGGCATGACGGGGATCATGGGCAGGGCTGCAATCACACACACACACACACACACACACACACACACACACACACACACACACACACACACACACGGCCCCTTTCGCAGACCCCTCTAGCTGCAGACCACCCTCAGAGCCCTGCCCCTTCCCTTCTGCACCAACCCTTCCTGCAAGGGTGTGCCTGGTTCCTGGCAAGGTCAGCTGCTCTCAGACTGTTCCAGCCTTGGGCTTTAGGAAATGCAATGCTTTTATGCATATCCAAGGCAATTTTAAGCGCCAAAAGGAATGCTCCAAGCGGGAATAGCTTTGCCTTCTTGTCTCACCCATGGAGTGGATAGTGCTTCTCAGACCTTCAAAACATCCTTCTAGGGTGAGCCCATTTGTGCTGCAATCTATATACACATGCTTAGTTCTACAGGGAAGGAAGGAAAAGCCGGCCTTCTGTTCTGTCGCGGTTGTGAACCAGGAACATTTATTTTTCACTTGAAAACAGAGTGTTATTGTCGACACTAAATGAAGGAACCTTTTAAAACATTTTAGAGAGGAAGGAAGAGAGTTTTATTCAAACCCAAGTCAAGGACAGCTGCCTGGGAGACACAATATTCACAAAGAAGGGAGTGCTCCAGGGAAGGAACATTTAGGGCAGGGTCATATATTTGTTCTGAGTTGTGCTACGTACAGTTATACATCACGATGAGGAAGAAGGTTCCAGAAAGTGACAGACTTTTTCTTATGTTTTCAGTATGTACAAATCAGTATGACTTTAATCTTATGGGAGCAAGAAAGGTTCTTTTGTGTTCTCACCTTGATGTTGGCAAAGGCATTTTTTGGTTCTCTTTTTCTTTTTGATGCATATGGACAATAAGTGCTGGGGGCAGAAATAGGGCCCATGCTTTGAGGGTTTGCCCAGTCATTTTGAGCTGGGTAAAATGTTAAAGGAGAGCTTTCCTGGGAGGCCAAGATCAGGCCTCACAGATGGTATGACATAAAAATTACTCTTATCCTTATCATCACTACCAAATGGTGGAACGTGAGATGAAAGCACCTTTCCAATAGTAAAGAGACATCAAAGGACCCCTACAGAAGGTTACCTGCTCCATGGTCAACACAGGTAACAGAGGCGTTCATGGTCTCTGGACTCCTCCCCTTGTCCTGCCCAAATCTCTGAAGCATAGAGATCATTTACAGTCAGAATTTTACACATCTTAGAGATGTCTGGCACCATTCCCTTGGACTACAGAATACAACAGAATAGCTCACTGTCACAACACGAAAGTGCCCCTGGATACACTAAGTTCTTTCTCCGCAACGTTGGCCTTAATGAAATCATAATCGTAACATAGAAACACTACGATGGTTGGGAATAAATAATCACAGGTAAGGGAATATTTAGGAAATCTTTAGAAGCATTGTCTCACTCTATAGAAGAGGCTAACTGCTTTAAATACTATTTCCGACCTTACAGGACACTCTACAGACCAGAGCCTCCATCAATTAAAAAAGCATAGTTCTTTCAGTCACTTTAATATCAGAAAAATAGTATAGTATCTCTATTCCTAGGGATCTTTAAGTCTCCGACTCAAAGGTCCTCCACTGAGAGAATTATCTTCATGATCATGATGGGCAGAGGTGAAAAGGCAGCCGAATTCATTCCATTTGGCCACACAACAAGAAAATCCTAATACTTCCTAGGTTTCCAGATTGAGAAGACCTGGGGTAGAGCGAAATGGTACCTTGTATGGAAGAACAAGGGATTTGGAGTCAGTTTGGAGATCACACTTAGGTTTCTGACACTAAAATCCTCTGTAATTCATATCATTTCTGAGCCTTTGTCTATCCATCTAAAAATGGGACTCATTCTATCTACACCCCAGTTGAGAAGTTTACGAGGGAGAATGCTACTCAGAGCCAGTATGGATTCTCCCAAGAGCAGGTGCTCAGGAGCCATAATTACCATTGGGTCTATATCTTTTCCAGAGAAAAGAACACATGGTGAAACCGTGTTTCGAAAAGATGACTCACGAGATGATTTTCACACTTTCATGAAGGTCAAGAAACTGCTCTTTTGTTGTAATTCTCTCAGAAATCATGTTATTAGCTTGGTGGGGACAATAGCAACATCATCACTAGGAGTGGGGAGCTTCTCATCTCCATATGGCTATGTTGACTACCTTAACACAATGCCACCAGAAAGGAAAGCTGGAGGGAGGTGTGTGTGGGCACAGGCCAAGGCTGCCAGGTGTGCCTGGGACATGCAGAACTCTGATAGGAGGCTTAAGTCCTGTCTATGTTAGGATAGTCAGTGCTCTTCAGAGACAAAGGGCCATTGTGTGTGAGCCCTGATGTAGAAAAGGTGGAAAATGTCCATTGCGATTCCCTCTCTGACCCTTAGGATATGCAGCAAAGTTACATTGAATTTTTAAACATGGAGGGATTTCCTGGTCTTCTTTTCATGAGGACTCGGGCTCTATTCCTTGGTGGCCTACGAATAGAATCTAGTTAGTTTCAGGATGTTAAAATGTAGACATGATTCATGGAACAACATATCATCTGTTTGGGTAAATAGTCTATGACCACTGGAAATAATGTATTCTGCACGTATTATGCAATATTACATAGACGTCAATTAGGTCACATTTGTTACCAATGTTTTGTCTGCTTTTTCCATCAGATATTGAGAAAGGCATATTAAAATTTCCAAACAAAATTTCCAAAAAAAGAGGATGCCGATCAAAAATGTTGTGTGAAAACGAAAAGAAAGTGCCATCACTCCATTCAGTGAATCAGGTTTGTGCAGAGAGACGGTAACGTTGATCACTGAAGACACCAGGGTTTTCCAATATGTGTGTTGAACCTTAAGGAAACTGCCATAGACGTAACTCTCAGTAAGAAGAGCATGGTAAGGGTCTTCCAACTCCCATCCTCTGTCATGATGATGGAAGCATGTTGCAGAGTGGGAATGAAAGCATAAGGGCCACTAACCAATCTTCAAGGAAGAACATTGTATCAAAGCCAACATTCACCTGACATCTTCGGTCGTGAAGATGAAACTATTGGCACAGGTGTCTAAGAAAACGTAGGGAAAGTGCCATATACTGAAGTCCACGAAAGAACACCATAGAGAAAGCATCTTGCATCTCACAGTCTTCTGTCATAAAAACGGAAGTATGTGCAAAACTGTCTGTGAAAACAGACGCATAAAGCACGTTGTTTCACTCTATACAGGAACACTGTATTGACACCATGTCTCAACTCACAACTTCTGTAGTGAAGTGTAGTAAGAATGTGTGCGAGCTCATAAAGAAGTGCCGTCTACTTAATTCTAAGAACCAAATCTGTGTAGATAGAAAACAATATCAAACCAACCTCCTGACAAATGGATCAACCAGGGTTTCTTTCCTGTGTGTTGAACCTTAACGAAAGTGCCATAAACTTAATAGTAGGTGAGAGCACTGGGTAGATAGCATCTTTCAACCAACAAATTCTGTCATGAAGATGGAAACGTTTGCATCATTGCCCTGAAAGCATAAGGAAAGTGGCAGAGACTTAGCTTCAAGAAACGACCGTACCGAATCCATCCTTCAAGGCACATCTTCTTTTACGAAGTTGGAAGCATTCTCAGAAGTGTTTCTCAGCATAAGGGAATTATCATACGCTTAACTTTATGAGGGAAATCCGTAGGACACTGTCTGAAACTCAGATCTTTTCTCATGAGGCTGAAAGCATTGGCTCAAGGGTAAAGGAACTTGTAAAGAAATGACGTTTACTCCACTCTGAGCACCAAGGTTCTGTATAGAGAATGAAACTTCAAACATCCTGATGAAGAGAGAAGCTTTTTCAAATATCTGTGTTGAACGGTAAAAGAAGTGCCATACGCTTAGCACTATTAAAGAGCACCATCTGGAGACAACTTTCCAAATCAAGTTCATGAGGGTGGATGTATGTTCCAAAATCTGCATGAAACCTAAGGAACATTCTGTATGCTCAGGTAAGAACACCCTTGGAAAAAATCTTTCAACTCACATCTTCTGTAATGAAGATGGGAGTACTTGCAGAAGTGCAAGTGAAAGCATAAGGAGAGGTCCTATCTAAGTAGTTGTGAGAAACAACTCCGTGTTGATAGAAGGCAACATCGAAGTAACATGGTGACCCATGAATATACACCCGTTGTCCAGCACGTGCCTTGAACCTTAAGGAAGAGGGCACTATATACAAATCTCAGTCAGAACACCAAATGGACACCATCTTCCAAGTCACAGCTTCTGTGAGGATGATCGCAAGTTTTTCAAGTGTCTACGAATGCATAAGGAAGGTGTCACCTACTTTACACTAGGAGAGAATACTCTATCTAAAAGCATCTTGCACCTCACATCTTTTCTCATGAAGTGGGAGCATTGTGCAAAACAGTGCCTGCGAGCATCAAGATAATGCACTTCATTTAAAACTGTAATAATACTACACAGAAAGCATCACTCAACTCACTTCTTTCATGTGGATGAAAGCCATTCGAAAAGGTTGTGTGAAAACAAAAAGAAAGTGCAATCAGTCAATTAGCTAAAGAGTTTGTGTAGAGAGACGGCAACTTTGATCAGTGAAGACACTAGGGCTTCCCTATGTTTCCTTAAGGTTCACTTAAGGAAACAGCCCCAGATGTAACTCTCAGTAATAGGAGTGCATGGAAACAGTCTTCCAACTCCCGTCGTCTGTCATGATGATGGAAGAATGTTTCAGAGTGGGAATAAAAGCATAGGGAAAGGGCCAATAACGAATATTTAAGACAGAATATTGTATCGAAGCCATCTTTCACCTCACGTATTCTATCATGAAGATGAAAGCATTTCAACAGGCGTCTAAGAAAACATAAGGAAAGTGCCATATACTGAAGTCTCTGAAAGAACACCATAGAGAAAGCATCTTGCATCTCACAGTTTTTCTTTTTTTTTTCTTTTTTTAATGTTTTATTATGTTTGTCAACATACAGTGCATCCCCGGTTTCCGATGTAAGGCTCGATGATTCATTAGTTGCGTATAACACCTAGTGCACCATGCAATATGTGCCCTCCTTACCACCCATCACCGGTCTATCCCATTCCCCCACCCCCCTCCCTTCTGAGGCCCTCAGTTTGTTTCTCATAGTCCATAGTCTCTCATGTTTCATTCCCCCTTCTGATTACCCCCCCTTTCTTTATCCCTTTCTTCTCCTACCGATCTTCCTAGTTCTTTTGTTCCATAGATGAGAGAAATCATATGATACTTGTCTTTCTCTGCTTGACTTATTTCACTTAGCATTAGCTCCTTCAGTGCCATCCATGTTGTAGCAAATGTTGAGAACTCGTTCTTTCTGATAGCTGAGTAATATTCCATTGTATATATGGACCACAACTTCTTAATCCAGTCATCTGTGAAGGGCATCTCGGCTCCTTCCACGATTTAGCTATTGTGGACATTGCTGCTGTGAACATTGGGGTGCATATGGCCCTTCTCTTCACTACGTCTGTATCTTTGGGGTAAACACCCAGTAGTGCAATGGCTGGATCATAAGGTAGCTCAATTTTTAACTTTTTAAGGGACCTCCACACGGTTTTCCAGAGTGGCTGTACCAACTTGCATTCCCACCAACAATGTAGGAGGGATCCCCTTTCTCCACATCCTCTCCAACAATTGTTGTTTCTTGCCTTGTCTATTTTTGCCATTCTATCTGGCGTAAGGTGGTATCTCAGTGTGGTTTTGATTTGAATTTCCTTGATGGCTAATGATTTTGAACATTTTTTCATGTGTCTGTTAGCCATTTGTATGTCTTCATTGGAAAAGTGTCTGTTCATATCTTCTGCCCATTTTTTGATTTGTTTATTTGTTTCTCGTGTATTGAGTTTGAGAAGTTCTTTGTAGATCTTGGATACCAGTCCTTTATCTGTAGTGTCATTTGCAAATATCTTCTCCCATTCCGTGGGCTGCCTCTTAGTTTTTCTGACTGTTTCCTTGACTGTGCTGAAACTTTTAATCTTGATGAAGTCCCATAAATTCATTGTATCTTTTGTTTCTCTTGCCTTTGGGGATGTATCATGAAAAAGGTTGCTTTGGCCGATGTCGTGGAGGTTGCTGCCTATGTTCTCCTCTAGAATTTTGATGGATTCCCATCGAGGTCTTTCATCCATTTGGAGTTTATTTTTGTGTATGGTGTGAGATAGTGGTCAAGTTTCATTCTTTTGCATGTAGCTGTCCAATTTTCCCAGCACCATTTATTGAAGAGACTTTTTTCCCACCGAATGTTTTTTCCTCCTTGCTCAAATATTAGCTGCACAAAGAGCCGAGGGTCCATTTCTCTGTTCTCTATTCTGTTCCATTGGTCTATGTGTCTGCTTTTGTGCCAGTACCATGCTGTCTTTGTGATCACAGCTTTGTAGTACAGCTCGAAATCTGGCATTGTGATGCCCCCAGCTTTATTTTTCCTTTTCAACAGTTCCTTGGAGATTCGGGGTCTTTTCTGTTTCCATGCAAATTTAAGGACTATTTGTTCCAGTTCTTTGAAAAATGTCCTCAGTATTTTGATCGGGATAGCATTGAAAGTGTAGATGGCTCAGGGTAGTATGGACATTTTAACTATGTTAATTCTTCTGATCCTTGAGCATGGAATACCTTTCCATCTTTTTATGTCTTCCTTAATGTCTTTCAAGAGTGATTTATAGTTTCTAGAATATAGGTCCTTTACGTCTCTGGTTAATTCTAAGGTAACGTACGGTTTTTGGTGCTATTGTAAATGGGATGGATTCCCTAATTTCTCTTTCTTCGGTCTCGTTATTTGTGTACAGAAATGCAACTGATTTCTGAGCATTAATTTTGTATCCCACCACATTACTGAATTGCTCTATAACTTCTAATAGTTTGGGAGTGGCTTCTTTTGGGTTTTCCATATAGAGTATCATGTCATCTGCGAAGAGAGACATTTTGACTTCTTCTTTGCCGATTTGAATACCTTTGATCCCTTTTTGTCGTCTGATTGCTGTTGCAAAGACTTCCAGTACGATGTTGAATAATAGTGGCGAGAGGGGGCATCCTTGTCGAGTTCCTGATCTTAAGGGAAAGGCTTCCAGCTTTTCCCCATTGAGAATAATATTTGCAGTAGGCTTTTCACAGATGGCTTTTATGAGAATGAGAAATGTACCTTCTATTCCTACACTCTGAAGGGTTTTAATCAGGAAAGGATGCTGTATTTTGTCAAATGCTTTTTCGGCATCAATTGAGAGGATCATATGGTTCCTGAGTCTTTTCTTGTTGATATGATATATCACGCTGATGGATTTGCGAATATTGAACCACGCTTGCATCCCAGGTATGAATCCCACTTGATCGTGATGGGTAATTCTTTTAATGTACTGTTGGATTTTATTAGCAAGTATCTTGTTGAGGATTTTGGCGTCCATATTCATTAGGGAAATCGGTCTGTCATTCTCCTTTTTGAGGGGGTCTTTGCCTGGTTTGGGGATCAAGGTAATATTGGCCTCATAGAATGAGTTTGGTAGCTTTCCTTCTGTTTCTATTTTTTGAAATAGCTTTAGGAGAGTAGGTATTATTTCTTCTTTGAATGTTTGGTAGAATTCCCCAGGAAAACCGTCCGGGCCTGGAGTTTTGTTATTTGGAAGGTTGTTTATCACTGACTCAATTTCTTCATCATTAATTGGCCTGTTTAAGAAATCAATTTCTTCCTCTTTCAATCTTGGTAGTTTATAGGTTTCCAGGAAGGATTCCATCTCTTCCAGATTGCTTAGTTTATTGGCATATAGCTGTTGATACAAATTTCTAATAATCCTTCCAATTTCAATGGTGTTCATCGTGACCTCTCCTTTTTCATTCATAATATTAATATTCGGGTCCTTTCTCTTTTCTTTTGAATGAGCGTTGCCAGTGGTCTGTCAATTTTATTGATTCTCTCCAAGAACCAGCTTCTAGTCCTGTTGATCTGCTCTACTGTACTTCTGGTTTCTGCTTGATTGATCTCAGCTCTAATTTTGGTCAACTGCTTCCTCGTGTGTGGATTAGGCCTGTCCCTCTGTTGCTGTTCCACCTTCTTGAGGTGAGAATGTAAAAACTGCATTTTAGATTTTTCTATTCTTTTGAGTGAGGCTTGGATGGCTATGTATTTCCCCCTTAGGACTGCCTTTGCAGTATCCCATAGATTTTTGGACTGTTGTATTTTCATTCCCATTGGTCTCCATAAATTGTTTAATTTGATTTTTGATTTCCTGGTTTATCGAGTCATTCCTGAGCAGGATGGTTCTTAGTCTCCAGGTGTCTGAGCTTCTTCCAAATTTTTCCTTGTGGTTGAGTTTTGATTTCAGAGCGTTGTGGTCTGAGAATATGCAGGGGATAATTTCAATCTTTTGGTATCGGCTGAGACCTGTTTTGTGTCCCAGAACATGGTCTATTCTTGAGAATGTTCCATGGGCATTAGAATAGAATGAGTATTCTTTGGTTCTGGGGTGTAGTGTTCTATATATATCTATGAGGTCCAACTTGTCAAGTATGGCATTCAAAGCCTTTGATTCTTTGCTTAGTTTTTGCCAGGGTGTTCTGTCTATTTCTGATAGTGGAGTGTTGAGGTCCCCTACTATTAATGTATTTTTATTTATATGTCTCTTTATTCTGGTTAAGAGTTGGCTTGTGTATCTTGCTGCTCCCCTGTTGGGGGCATATATAATTGTCATATCCACTTGTTGAATACTTCCTTTAAGAATAATATAGTGCCCTTCTGCATCTCTAACAATAGTCTGTAGTTTAAAATCCAATTTATCTGATATGAGAATTGCTACCCCAGCTTGCTTTTGAAGTCCATTTGCGTGAAAGATGGTACTCCATCCCCTTACTCTCAGTCTGAATGCATCTTTGGGTTCGAAATGAGTCTCTTGTAGACAGCAAATGGATGGGTCATTTCTTTTTATCCAATCTGCAACCCTTCTTTTTCTTTTGTTTTAAGATTTCATTTATTAATTTGACAGCAAAACAGCCAGTGAGAGAGGGAACACAAGCAGGGGGAGTAGGAGAGGAAGAAGCAGGCTCACAGCAGAGGAGCCTGATGTGGGGCTCGATCCCACAATGCCGGGATCACGCCCTGGCTGAAGGCAGACGCTTAACTGCTCTTCCACCCAGGCGCCCTGCATCTCACTGTTTTCTGGCATGAAAAAGGAAGCATGTGAAAAAGTGTGTACAAAAAGAGATGCATAAAGCGCGTTGCCTCACTCTATAGAAGAACACTGTATAGACATCATGTCTCAACTCACAACTTCTGTTGTGAAGATGGAAGCCTTGGCAAGAGTGTGTGCAAGCACGTAGAGAAAGGGCTGTCTACTTAATTCTGAGAACCAAATCTGTCTAGATAGAAAACGATATCGAACCCACCTCCTGACAAATGGATCAACCAGGGTTTTCTTCCCTATGTGTTGAAACTTAAGGAAAGTGCCATAAACTTAGTAGGTGAGAGCACTGGGTAGATAGCATCTTACAAACCACGGCTTCTGTCATGAAGACAAAAATGTTTGCAACGTTGTGGTGAAAACATAAGGAAAGTGGCAGAGACATGGCTCCAAAAAAGGACAGTACCTAATCCATCTTTAAAGGCACGTGTTCTTTCATGAAGCTGGAAGCATATACAAGAGAGTGTTTCTCAGCTTAAGGGAATTATCGTATGCTTAACTTTACAAGAGAACTCCATAGAATACCCTCTGAAACACCTTTTCACATGACCCTGGAAGCATTGGCTAAAGGGTGAGGGAATGTGTAAAGAAATGCCATTTACTCGACTCTGAGCACCAATGTTCTGTATAGAGGAAGAGATTTCAAACATCCTGATGTATGAAGAGAGATTTTCAAATATCTCTGTTGAATCGTAAGAGAAGTGCCATATGCTTAACACTAAGAAAGAGCACCATCTAGAGACAACCTTCCAAATCACAACTACCTTCATGAAGATGGATGTATGTTCCAAAACTGTATGAAAACCTAAGGAACATGCTGTATGCTCAGGTAAGAACACCCTTGGAAAAGATCTCCCAACTCACATCTTCTGTAATGAAGATGGAAGTACATGCAGAAGTGTGAGTGAAAGCATAAGGAGAGGTCCTAAGTAGTTGTGAGTACCAGGTCAGTGTTGATAGGCAACATCGAAGTAACATGGTGACCCAGGAATATATATGCGTTGTCCAATACGTGCGTTGAACCTTAAGGAAAGAACAATATACCCAAATCTCAGTCAGAACACCGAATGGACACCCTCATCCAAGTCACATCTTCTGTTAGGAAGATGTCAAGATTTTCAAAAGTGTCTACAAATGCATAGGGAAAGGGACACCTACTTTACTCAAGGAGAGAACACTCTATATAAAAGCGTCTTGCACCTCACATCTGGTGTCATGAATTGGGAGCATTGTACAAAACTGTGCCTGCAAGCATCGAGATAATGCCTTTTGTTGAACCATGTAAGAACACTACAAGGAAAGCATCTCTCAACTCACATCAGTCATGAGGAGGAAAGCCCTTCAAAAGTTGTGTGAAAACGAAAGGAAAGTGCCATCAGTCAATTCAGCGAACCATGTTTTTGTAGAGACAAGGCAACGTTGATCAGTGAAAACAGCAGGGTTTACCAATACGTGTGTTGAACCTTAAGGAAACAGCCATAGCCGTAATCTCAGGAAGAAGAGGGTATGGAAAGGGTTTTCCAAGTCCCATAATCTGTCATGATGATGGAAGCATGTGTCTGATTGGGAATAAAAGCATAAGGAAAGGGAGGTGAACCAACTTTAGGAAAGAACATTGTACCGAAGCCATCTTTGAAGTCATGTCTTCAGTCTTGAAGATGAAACCGTTTGTACAAGTGCCTAAGAAAACATAAGGAAAGTGCCATGTACTGAATCTACGAAGGAACACCGTAGAGAAACCATCTGGCATCTCACACTCCTCTGTCATGAAAACGGAAGCTTGTGCAAATGTGTGTAAGAAAGAGACACATAAAGCTCCTGGAGCATGCAGGGGCGGCTGGCGGTGTTAGAAACACAGACAGAGAGACACTGGCCCTGTAGGTGAGAGCTGGGAAGCCAGGTGTGGGGCTCACATCCTGGACAGTGCAGGGTTGAGCAGCACCAACAGAAACAGAGTTAAAGTGGCCAGAACATCAGTGGAGAATGGTCCGCAATCCATCTGTTCTGAGACAGAGGCTGAGATTCGGCCACTGCTGCTCTGACTCTCAGAAGAAGCACAGCAAACCACCAGGGAAAGCCGCCAGAGAAAAGAAGCCTGGAAAGACCAGCTCACAGTGTGCCCACCCCCATCCCCCTTCGCAGGGTACACAGAGACTCTACCCAAACAGGGTTGCCCAAGTATCGGCACGGCAGGCCCCTACCTCAGAAGGCAGGCTGAAAAATCAAGAAGCCCCCATACCTAAGATCCCTATAAAACAAGGGCGCACGGCCTGGGTCGTGGTCAATAATTTGGGCTCTGTACAACACCACAACCTCTCCTCATCTGAATATGAGGAGAAGTCCCCCCCCCCCCAGCAAAGAAAAGACAATGAGTTTGTGGCCTCTGCCACAGAACTTATGGATATGGATATAACCAAATTATCAGAAATCGAATTCAGAGTAACAATGGTCAAGATGATTTGTAGACTTGAAAAAAATATTGACAAAATTGTTAATGAGAACATAGAATCTCTAAGGGCAGAAATATGAGCGAATCTGGCAGAAATTAAAAATTCTAGGAGCCAAATGCAGTCAAAACTAGAGGCTCTGTTGGCCAGGGTGAATGAGGCAGAAGGACGTATCAGCGAATTGGAAGATGGGTTAGTAGAGGAAAAAGCTAAAAGAATCTGGACTCAAAAAAATCCACACACAGGAATGTGGGTTACGGGAAATGACTGACTCAATAAAATGTTCCAGTGTCAGAATCATCGGCATTCCTGAGGACGTAGAGAAAAACAGAGGTCTAGAAGAGATATTTGAACAAATTGTAGCTGAAAACTTCCCTAATCTAGCAAGGGAAACAAACATTCGTGTCCAAGAGGCAGAGAGGACCCCTTCCAAGCTCAACCACGACAAACCCACGCCATGTCACGTCATAGTGCATTTCGCAAATATTAGATGCAAGGATACAGTATTGAAAGCGGCCAGGGCAAAGAAATTTCTCACGTACCAAGGCAAAGATATCAGAATTACGTCTGACCTCTCTCCACAGACCTGGAATGAGACAAAGGGTTGGGAGGCATTTTTAAATCTCTTTCAGAGAAAAACATGCAGCCAAGGATCCTTTATCAAGCAAGGCTGTCATTCAGAATTGATGGAGAAATAAAGACCTTCCAGAATCGTGGTCATTGACCAATTTTTTTAACCACAAAACCAGCCCTACAGGAGATATTAAGGGGGGGGGGTTCTATAAAAGTAAAAAGGCCCCAAGAGTGATACAGAGCATAAAGTCACAATCTATGGAAACAAAGACTTTACTGGCAATATGGCATCATTAAAATCACATCTCTCAATAATCCGTCTCAATGTAAATGGCCTAAATGCTCCCATAAAACACCACAGGGTTGCTGATTGGATAAAAAGACATGACCCATCCATTTGCTGTCTACAAACACTCATTTTGAACCTAAAGATACATTCAGACTAAAAGGATGGAATACCATCTTTCACGCCAATGGACCTGAAAAGAAAGCTGGGGTAGCAATTCTCATGTCAGACAGATTGGATTTGAAACTAAAGACTATAGTTAGAGACACATAAGGGCACTATATTATTCTTAAAGGATGTATCCAACAAGTGGATATGATAATTATAAATATATATGCCCCCAACAGGGGAGCAGCAAGATACACAAGCCAACTCTTAACCGGAATAAAGAGATATATAGATAAAAATACATTAAAAGTAGGAACCTCAACACTCCACTATCAGCAACAGACAGAGCACCGGAGCAGAAAACCAACATAGAAACAAGAGCTTTGAATGCCATGCTAGACGAGTTAGACCTCATAGATATATATAGAACACTGTACCCCAGAACCAAAGAATACTCATTCTATTCTAATGCCCATGGAACATTCTCAAGATTAGACCATGTTCTGGGACACAAATCAGGTCTCAACTGATACGAAAAACTGAAATTATCCCCTCATATTCTCAGAGCACAACACTCTGAAATTGGAACTCAAAAACAAGGAAGATTTTGGAAAAAAACTCAAACACTTGGAAACTAAGAACCATCCTGCTCAGGAATGACCCAATGAACCAGGAAATCAAAAATATATTTAAACAATTTATGGAGACCAACGGGAATGAAAACACAATGGTCCAAAACCTATGGGATACTGCAAAGGCAGTCCTAAGGGGGAAATACATAGCCATCCAAGTCTCACTCAAAAGAATAGAAAAATCTAAAATGCAGTTTTTATATTCTCACCTCAAGAAGCTGGAACAGCAACAGAGGGACATGCCTAATCCACTCACGAGAAAGCAGTTGACCAAAACTAGAGCAGAAATCAATGAACTAGAAACCAGAAGTACAGTAGAGCAGATCAACAGGACTAGAAGCTGGTTCTTTGAGAGAATCAATAATATTTACAAAACACTGGCAAGACTTATACAAATGAATAGAGAAAGGACCTAAATTAATAAAATTATGAATGAAAAAGGAGAGGTCATGACCAACACCAATGAAATTGGAATGATTATTAGAAACTTTTACAAACAGCTATATGCCAATAAATTAAGCAATCTGGAAGAGATGGAGGCCTTCCTAGAAACCTATATACTACCAAGACTGAAACAGGAAGAAATTGACTTTTTAAACAGGCCAATTAATTATGAAGAGATTGAGCCAGTGATAAACAACCTTCCACATAACAAAACTCCAGGCCCGGACGGTTTTCCTGGGGAATTCTACCAATCATTCAAAGAAGAAATAATACCTATTCTCCTAAAGCTATTTCAAAAAATAGCAACAGAAGGAAAGCTACCAAACTCATTCTATGAGGCCAATATTACCTTGATCCGCAAAACAGGCAAAGACCCCCTCAAAAAGAAGAATTACAGACCAATTTCCCTAATGAATATAGATGCCAAAATCCTCAACCAGATTCTGGCTAATAGAATCCAACAGTACATTAAAACGATTATCCATCATGAACAAGTGGGATTCATCCCTGGGATGAAAGCGTGGTTCAATATTCGCAAATCGATCAGCGTGATACATTATATCAACAAGAAAAGACTCAGGAACCATATGATCCCCTCAACTGATCCAGAAAAAACATTTGACAAAATACAGCATCCTTTCCTGATTAAAACCCTTCAGAGTGTAGGAATAGAGGGTTCATTTCTCAATCTCATAAAAGCCATCTATGGAAAGGCTACAGAAAATATTCTCAATGGGGAAAAGCTGGAAGCCTTTCCCTTAAGATCAGGAACTCAACAAGGATACCCACTCTCGCCACTATTATTCAACATAGTACTAGAAGTCCTTGCAACAGCAGACAACAAAAAGGGATAAAAGGTATCCAAATCAGCAAAGAAGTCAAAATGTCTCTCTTCGCAGATGACATGATACTCTACATGGAAAACCCAATAGAATACACGCGCAAAATATGAGAAGTTATAGAGCAATTCAGTAATGGGGTGGGATAGAAAATCAATGCTCAGAAATCAGTTGCATTTCTATACACGAATAATGAGACTGAAGAAAGAGAAATTAGGGAATCCAGCCCATTTACAATAGCACCAAAAAACATATGTTACCTAGGAATTAACCAGAGATGTAAAGGACCTATATTCTAGAAACTATAAATCACTTTTGAAAGACATAGAGGAAGACACAAAGAGATGGAAAAATACTCCATGCTCATGGATCGGAAGAATTAACATAGTTAAAATGTCCATGCTACCCAGAGCAATCTACACTTTCAATGCTATCCCGATCAAAATACCGATGAGATTTTACAAAGAACTCGAAAAAACAGCCCTTAAATTTGTATGGAACCAGAAAAGGCCCCGAATCGCCAAGGAATTGTTGAAAAGGAAAAACAAAGCTGGGGGCATCACAATGCCAGATTTCAAGCTGTACTACAAAGCTGTGATCACAAAGACAGCATGGTACTGGCACAAAAGCAGACACATAGACCAATGGAACAGAATAGAGAACCCAGAAATGGGCCCTCGACTCTGGGCAACTGATTTTTGACAAAGCAGGAAACAACATCCAGTGGAAAAAAGACAGTCTCTTCAATACATGGTGCTGGGGAAATTGGACAGCTACATGCAAAAGAATGAAACGTGACCACTCCCTAACACCATACACAAAGATAAACTCTAAATGGATGAAAGACCTCAATGTGAGACAGAAATCCATCAAAATCCGAGAGAAGAGCATAGGCAACAACCTCTATGACATCAGCCATAGCAACCTTTTTTATGACACATCTCCAAAGGCAAGAGAGACAAAAGATAAAATGAACTTGTGGGATTTCATCAATATAAAAACTGTTGCACAGCCAAGGAAACAGAAAAACAAAGAGGCAGCCCACGGAATGGGAGAATACATTTGCAAATGATACTACAGAGAAAAGACAGGTATCCAAGATCTATTAAAGAAGTTCTCAAACTCAATACGTGAGAAACAAATAAACATCATAAAATGGGCAGAAGATATGAACTGACACTTTTCCAGTGAAGACATAGAAATGGCTAACAGACACTTTAAAAAATGTTCAAAATCATTAGCCATCAGGGAAATTCATATCAAAATCACACGGAGATACAAACTTAAGCCAGTTAGAATGGCAAAAATTGACAAGGCAAGAAACAATTGTTAGAGAGGATGTGGAGAAAGGGGATCCCTCCTACATTGTTGGTGGGAATGCAAGTTGGTACAGCCACTTTGGAAAAAGTTTGGAGGTCCCTTAAAAGATTAAAAATAGAGCTAACCTGTGTCCAGCCATTGCACTACTGGGTATTTAAACCAAAGATACAGACGTAGTGAGGAGAAGGGCCATATGAACCCCAATGTTCATAGCAGGGCTGTTCACAATAGCTATATCGTGGAAGGAGCCAAGATGCCCTTCAACAGATGACTGGATTAAGAAGTTGTGGTCCAGGCAGGAGGGGTTAAGATGGCGGAGGAGTAGGGGACCCCTTTTTCAGCCGGTCCCCTGAGTCGAGCTGGATAGGTAACAGACCAGCCTAAATAACCACAGAATCAGCCTGAGACGCAGGAAGATACATCTGGATCTCTACAAATGAACATCTCCAGCGCTGAGTATTGAGGTACCAAGAGGGGAGCTGTAAACCGTGCACAGATATCGGAAGATAAACGGAAGGGGAGGGAGCCGCCGCGTTTGGGCGCCGAAAAGCGGCAGCCACCTGCACGGGGGAGCGGGCGGACTCATGGAGGGCACCCGCGAGAGTGGACTGAGACCAGTGAACCGTGAACGCGCTCCACCAGGCATCTCCCGGAACACCGGAATCCCGGTGTGCTCACGGGATCCGGACTGAGACCGGGAACTCCCGGAGCGCGCGTGGGGCGGCTGGCGGCTGGCGGGCCACCTGCACGGGGGAGCGGGCGGACTCGCGGTCGGCACCCGCAAAACAGCAGACTGAGACCCTGAACCGGGTGCGCGCGCCACCAGGCTTCTCACGAAACTCCGGAATCCTGGTGTGCTCACCAGGCATAGACTGAGACCAGGAGACCCGGGAGCGCCAGGGGCGGCCGGTGGCTGGCGGCATTAGAAACACAAAGGACAGAGACGCATGGGCCCTGGAAGTGAGGGCAGGGTCGCCGAGTTGGTGCGCACATCCCGGGTCGCTGCAGGGTTGAGCAGCACCAACAGTAATAGAGTTAAAGTGGCCAGAACATCAGTGGAGAACGGGCCGCAATCCCTCTGTTCTGTGACAATGCAGCCTCTGCTGCTCTGACTCTCAGAAGAGGCATAGCCAACCGCCAGGGAAAGCCGCCAGAGAACAAAAGCCTGGAAATACCGGCTCACAGCATGCCCATCCCCATCCCCCCTCGTGGGGGACACGGAGACTCTAACCAAACAGGGTTGCCTGAGTATCGGCGCGGCAGGCCCCTCCCCCAGAACACAGAAGGCAGGCTGAAAAATCAAGAAGCCCACAACCGGAGGCGCCTGGGTGGCGCAGTCATTGAGCGCGTCTCCGGCTTAGGGCGTGATCCCAGCGTTCCGGAAAGGAGTCCCTCATCGGGCTCCTCCGCTGGGAGCCTGCGTCTTCCTCTCTCACTCCCCTGCTTCTGTTCCATTCTTGCTGACTGTCTGTCTCCCTCTCTCAGATAAGTAAATAAATAAAATCTTTAAAGAAGAAGCCCACATCTCTAAGATCCCTATAAAACAAGGGGAACGGCCTGGGACCCAGTCAATAATTTTGGGCTCTGGACAACCCCGCAACCTCCCCTCATTAAAATGACAAGAAGGAGAAGCCCCCCCCAGCAAAGAAAAGACAGTGAGTCAGTGGCCTCTGCCACAGAAGTAACGGATATGGATGTAACCAAATTATCAGAAATGGAATTCAGAGTAACAATGGTCAAGATAATGAGTAGACTTGAAAAAAGTATTCAGGAAAATATTACTGAGAATATAGAATCCCTAAGGGCGGAAATGAGAGCGAATTTGACAGAAATTAAAAATTCTATGAGCCAAATGCAGGCAAAACTAGAGGCTCTGACGGCCAGGGTCACCAAAGCGGAGGAAAGGGTTAGTGAATTGGAGGATGGGTTAATAGAGGAAAAAATAAAAATAGAAGATGGTCTTAAAAAAATCCACGCCCACGAATGTTGGCTACGGGAGATTACTGACTCAACGAAACGATCCAATGTTAGAATCATCAGCATCCCCGAGGGGGTGGAGAAAAACAGAGGTCTAGAAGAGATATTTGAACAAATTGTAGCTGAAAACTTCCCTAATCTAACAAGGGAAACAAAAATTCGTGTCCAAGAGGCAGAGATGACCCCTCCCAAGCTCAACCATGACAGACCTACACCACGTCACGTCATAGTGCATTTCGCAAATATTAGATCCAAGGATACAGTATTGAAAGCGGCCAGGGCAAAGAAATTTCTCACGTACCAAGGCAAAGGCATCAGAATTACGTCTGACCTGTCTACACAGACCTGGAATGAGAGAAAGGGTTGGGGGAGCATTTTTAAAGGTCTTTCAGAGAAAAACATGCAGCCAAGGATCCTTTATCCAGCAAGGCTGTCATTCAGAATTGATGGAGAAATAAAGACATTTCAGAATCGACAGTCACTAGCCAATTTCGTAACCACGAAACCAGCCCTACGGGAGATATTACGGGGGGTTCTATAAAAGTAAAAAGGCCCCAAGAGTGATACAAAACAGAAAGTCACAGCCAATACAAACAAAGACTTTACTGGCAACATGGCAGAATTAAAAGCATACCTCTCAGTACTCAGCCTTAACATTAATGGTTTAAATTCTTGCTTTAACGCCACAGGGTTGTAGATTGGATAAAAAGAAATGACCCATCCATTTGCTGTCTACAAGAGACTCATTTCGAACCCAAAGATGCATTCAGACTGAGAGTAAGGGGATGGAGTACCATCTTTCACGCAAATGGACCTCAAAAGAAAGCTGGGGTAGCAATTCTCATATCAGATAAATTGGATTTTAAACTACAGACTATAGTTAGAGACGCAGAAGGGCACTATATTATTCTTAAAGGAAGTATTCAACAAGTGGATATGACAATTATAAATATATATGCCCCCAACAGAGGAGCAGCAAGATACACAAGCCAACTCTTAACCAGAATAAAGAGTCATATAGATAAAAATACATTAATAGTAGGGGACCTCAACACTCCGCTCTCAGAAATAGACAGAACACCCTGGCAAAAACTAAGCAAAGAATCAAAGGCTTTGAATTCCATACTCGACGAGTTGGACCTCTTAGATATATATAGAACACTACACCCCAGAACCAAAGAATACTCATTCTATTCTAATGCCCATGGAACATTTTCAAGAATAGATCATGTTCTGGGACACAAAACAGGTCTCAGCCGATACCAAAAGATTGAAATTATCCCCTGCATATTCTCAGACCACAACGCTCTGAAATTGGAACTCAACCACAAGGAAAAATTTGGAAGAAACTCAAACACTTGGAGACTAAGAACCATCCTGCTCAGGAATGACTCGATAAACCAGGAAATCAAAAATCAAATTAAACAATTTATGGAGACCAATGAGAATGAAAATACAACAGTCCAAAACCTATGGGATACTGCAAAGGCAGTCCTAAGGAGGAAATACATAGCCATCCAAGCCTCACTCAAAAGAATAGAAAAATCTAAAATGCAGTTTTTATTATCTCACCTCAAGAAGCTGGAACAGCAACAGAGGGACAGGCCTAATCCACGCACGAGGAAGCAGTTGACCAAAATTAAAGCTGAAATCAATCAAGCAGAAACCAGAAGTACAGTAGAGCAGATCAACAGGACTAGAAGCTGGTTCTTGGAGAGAATCAATAAAATTGACAGACCACTGGCAAGACTTATCCAAAAGAAAAAAGAAAGGACCCAGATTATTAAAATTATGAATGAAAAAGGAGAGGTCACGACGAACATCATTGAAATTGGAAGGATTATTAGAAATTTGTATCAACAGCTATATGCCAATAAACTAAGCAATCTGGAAGAGATGGAATCCTTCCTGGAAACCTATAAACTACCAAGATTGAAAAAGGAAGAAATTGATTTCTTAAACAGGCCAATTAATGATGAAGAAATTGAGTCAGTGATAAACAACCTTCCAAATAACAAAACTCCAGGCCCGGATGGTTTTCCTGGGGAATTCTACCAAACATTCAAAGAAGAAATAATACCTACTCTCCTAAAGCTATTTCAAAAAATAGAAACAGAAGGAAAGCTACCAAACTCATTCTATGAGGCCAATATTACCTTGATCCCCAAACCAGGCAAAGACCCCCTCAAAAAGGAGAATGACAGACCGATTTCCCTAATGAATATGGACGCCAAAATCCTCAACAAGATACTTGCTAATAGAATCCAACAGTTCATTAAAAGGATTATCCACCACGATCAAGTGGGATTCATACCTGGGATGCAAGCGTGTTTCAATATTCGCAAATCAATCAGCGTGATACATCATATCAACAAGAAAAGACTCAAGAACCATATGATCCTCTCAATCGATGCCAAAAAAGCATTTGACAAAATACAGCATCTTTCCTGATTAAAACCCTTCAGAGTGTAGGAATAGAAGGTACATTTCTCAATCTCATAAAAGCCATCTATGAAAAGCCTACTGCAAATATTATTCTCAATGGGGAAAAGCTGGAAGCCTTTCCCTTAAGATCAGGAACACGACAAGGATGCCCACTCTCGCCACTATTATTCAACATAGTACTAGAAGTCCTTGCAACAGCAATCAGACAACAAAAAGGGATCAAAGGTATTCAAATCAGCAAAGAAGAAGTCAAAATGTCTCTCTTCGCAGATGACATGATACTCTATATGGAAAACCCAAAAGAAGCCACTCCCAAACTATTAGAAGTTATAGAGCAATTCAGTAACGTGGCGGGATACGAAATCAATGCTCAGAAATCAGTTGCATTTCTGTACACGAATAACGAGAACGAAGAAAGAGAAATCAGGGAATCCATCCCATTTACAATAGCACCAAAAACCATACGTTACCTTGGAATTAACTTAACCAGAGACGTAAAGGACCTTTATTCTAGAAACTATAAATCACTCTCAAAAGACATTGAGGAAGACATAAAAAGATGGAAAGATATTCCATGCTCATGGATTGGAAGAACTAACATAGTTAAAATGTCCACGCTACCCAGAGCAATCTACACTTTCAATGCTATCCCGATCAAAATATCGAGAACGTTTTTCAAAGAACTGGAACAAATAGTCCTTAAATTTGTATGGAACCAGAAAAGACCCCGAATCTCCAAGGAACTGTTGAAAAGGAAAAACAAAGCTGGGGGCATCACAATGCCGGATTTCGAGCTGTACTACAAAGCTGTGATCACAAAGACAGCATGGTACTGGCACAAAAACAGACACATAGACCAATGGATCAGAATAGAGAGCCCAGAAATGGACCCTCAGCTCTTTGGGCAACTAATATTTGATAAAGCAGGAAAAAACATCCGGTGGGAAAAAGACAGTCTCTTCAATAAATGGTGCTGGGAAAATTGGACAGCCACATGCAAAAGAATGAAACTTGACCACTATCTCACACCATACACAAAAATAAACTCCAAATGGATGAAAGACTTCGATGGATGAAGACCTCGAATCCATCAAAATTCTAGAGGAGAACATAGGCAGCAACCTCTACGACATCGGCCAAAGCAACCTTTTTCATGATACATCCCCAAAGGCAAGAGAAACAAAAGATACAATGAATTTATGGGACTTCATCAAGATTAAAAGTTTCTGCACAGCCAAGGAAACAGTCAGAAAAACTAAGAGGCAGCCCACGGAATGGGAGAAGATATTTGCAAATGACACTACAGATAAAGGACTGGTATCCAAGATCTACAAAGAACTTCTCAAACTCAATACACGAGAAACAAATAAACAAATCAAAAAATGGGCAGAAGATATGAACAGACACTTTTCCAATGAAGACATACAAATGGCTAACAGACACATGAAAAAATGTTCAAAATCATTAGCCATCAAGGAAATTCAAATCAAAACCACACTGAGATACCACCTTACGCCAGTTAGAATGGCAAAAATAGACAAGGCAAGAAACAACAAATGTTGGAGAGGATGTGGAGAAAGGGGATCCCTCCTGCATTGTTGGTGGGAATGCAAGTTGGTACAGCCACTCTGGAAAACCGTGATGAGGTCCCTTAAAAAGTTAAAAATTGAGCTACCCTATGATCCAGCCATTGCACTACTGGGTGTTTACCCCAAAGATACAGACGTAGGGAAGAGAAGGGCCATATGCACCCCAATGTTCATAGCAGCAACGTCCACAATAGCTAAATCGTGGAAGGAGCCGAGATGCCCTTCAACAGATGACTGGATTAAGAAGTTGTGGTCCATATATACAATGGAATATTACTCAGCAATCAGAAAGAATGAGTTCTCAACATTTGCTACAACATGGACGGCACTGGAGGAGATAATGCTTAGTGAAATAAGTCAAACAGAGAAAGACAACTATCATATGATTTCTCTCATCTATGGAACATAAGAACTAGAATGATCAGTAGGGGAAGAAAGGGATAAAGAAAAGGGGGGTAATCAGAAGGGGGAATGAAACATGAAAGACTATGGACTATGAGAAACAAACTGAGGGCTACAGAGGGGAGGGGGTGGGGGAATGGGATAGACTGGTGATGGGTAGTAAGGAGGGCAAGTATTGCATGGTACACTGGGTGTTATACACAACTAATGAATCATCGAGCCTTACATCGAAAACCAGGGATGTACTGTATGGTGACTAACATAATATAATAAAAAATCATTATTAAAAAAAAAAAGATGTGTGTATTCACACACACACACACACACACACACACACACACGCAATGGAGTATTACTAGGCTTGAATGAAACCTTGCCATTTGCAGCCACATGGATGGAGCTAGAGAGTATTATCCTAACTGAAATCAGTCAGTCAGAGAAAGACAAATCCCATATGATGTCACTCTTATACGGAACTTAAAAAACAAACAAAACTAAATAAATAAAAGAGAAAAAGGAGACACACCAAAATACAAACTCTTAACAAGAGAAAACAAACGGATGGTTACCAGAGAGGAGGAGGTGCATAGAGGGATGAGTGAAATAGATGAAGCGGATGAAGAGGACACTTTTCTGGATGACCACTGAGTAATATATAGAATTACTGAATCACTCTCTTGTACACCTGAAACGAATGTAACACTGTATGTTAGCTCTACTGGAATTAAAATAAATTTTTTAAAAAGATTTTTCTTTCAGGAACCTCTTTGAAAAAGCTTTTCCTCTGCAATGTGCATAAGCCCTACTTGGGAGGATTCACTCTACAATAATTATTCATTCTATGCCTCGAATTCAGATTTCACTGAGTTCTTACTGTGGATCCCAGCCCACGGGAGCCATGGTCCTTTTCTGTCCAGGCTCAGCACCTATGCCTTCAAGATTGGAAGTAGAGACACATGTCACTTCACAGTCCAGAAAGCTATTATTGTTTCTGTTTCAGTGTGAGAGAGTCACAGACTTTGGGACAGGTTTCAGAGCAGGTTTATTATGGATCCTGGATCTCTACTTCAATGTTCATTACCTGGATCCATTTGGCTAATAGGTTCCCTGTGGATGGACTTGCTTCCAAGCACATACATGGAAGATGCAAAGGTGAGTGGGCTTGGTGCGGGACAGGAAGAAGACCAAAATCAGACAAGGGTCCGACCCCTCCCCTGATCCAGGAACTGCTACAGGAGAGGGTATGGGAGGTAGAATCCATGCGAAACTCCAAGGTCACCAGCTGAACACAGGAGGCATAGGTCAAGGGATCTGGAGATGCAGGGGTTGAAGGCTGCTCTGAGCTACCTCTGGGAGGAAGGGAGGGAAGGAATGGGGAGACACTGCCTGCCCCTGGCCTATGCCAGCTGCCCACCGCTCCGACACGCATCAGTCTACACAGCTGACACACAGCCTGGGCTCAGGATGGGCTGGCTCGGGTCCCTCAATCCTCAGTGGGACAGCTGGCCCCAGGGCTCAGCGACAGGCTGAGGGAGATGAGAGGGAAAGCTGCCCCACCCAGGTCATCCCCTCCTTGAGCAGACAGCCCTTCGGAACTGCTAAAAAAAAAAAAAAAAAAACCACTAACGGCGTTGAAAGACATGCCATGGATGAACTAAGGCATAGAGATATGTAAAATAACATTCACTTTTAAGTTCAGAGCTGTCATCTCAGGAAGTGGGGAGAGCTTCCCTGAAGAAGACTGAGGGGAGGGCAGGCCATGCTGAAAAGGGAGACATGGCTCTCCTGATTGGGGACCTGCAGCCCCCTTCCAGGGCAGGACATCATCCTCGCATCACACGAGATCCATGGAAGTGTTCCATCAGGGCCAGATGTTTGTCTCGAGAAGGCTACCCTGGCATCGGACTGCACAGGGCACCAGGGACGAGGGCCAGATGGAGGACGGACAATACCCCGGAGGCCATGGGGCAAGAGCAGAGGCACACGACCTTGAAGATGATGATGAAAAGCAGGAGGTGGCAGCATGGAGCCGGCCCGAAAGTGCCATGGGAGCAGTGCCCACAGCTACACTGACTGGGGGCCTTCTGTGCCAGGTGTGGCTGACTTCAGTGGGCTCCAGACTAGTCCTGACCACAAGTCTAGGAAGTGTGCACCACCCCCGGCCTCCTCTCCCCTTGCAGCTGCTAGGAATCACGGTCACAGACCCTGGTCAGCTTTCGTGGAAACCAAGCAGTGGCTCCCCCGCATGCTGCACCTCTGGTGGTGGTCCAGTGCGACCCTCGTGCCTGGCCAGACACTGATGTCTACCTGTCTCCACACAAATCCACAGACAGGAGGGTGTCCCTGAATTCCACAGCACCTGATGAAACAGATCCACGGAACCCAACACCCAGTGGGTCACTCGGGATCTCACCTATGAGGTCATGGAGCTCACCATACCCTATTTCCGTCACTTCCCACAGAAAGCCTGGTTCTGATCCCCCACGATACCATACATCCTGGTTGCTGACCTGGGGTCATGCCATGAACCCACATGGCACCTTTCTTTTAGAGAAGCCTATGCCTACACCTCCTAGAAAATATTTCTAATGAAGTACAAGCCCATCAGGACTACGGTGTGAACGGTAGCACACAGCCTGCATGGTAGTAGTCAGTAATTCTAACAAGGGTTAACCCCACCCCCCGTCTCACAAAACCTTCCTCCGTCCCCACGGAACTCATGGTCTGCCCTCAGAAAACCCTCCAGGAAACAAACCTTTCATCTGAATGCTCTCTTCACCTTCTGCTACAAATCTTGTCCAACCACAATGGTATGAAACTAGAAATCAGTCTCAAGAAAAAAATGGGACAGTCAAAAACAGGTGGAGATTGGGGGGCCTGGGTGGCTCAGTCATTAAGGATCTGCCTTCAGCTCAGGTCGTGATCCCAGGAGCCTGGGATCTAGCCCCGAATCAGGCTCCTTGCTCAGTGGGAAGCCCGCTTCTCCCTCTCCCACCCCCCTGCTTGCGTTCCCTCTCTCGCTGTCTCACTCTCTGCCAGATACTTAAATAATCTTAAAAAAATATGTGGAGATTTAACAACATGCTACTGAACAACCAACAGTCAAAGAAGAAATCAAAAAAAATTTAGAAGTACCTTGACACTGATGAAAAAGACAACCTACAAAAACTTATGGGATGCAGCAAAAGTAGCTCTACGGGGGGGACGTTCATAGAAATTCAAGTCTTCATCAATCCATGAGAATGCTCTCCAATAAACAACCTGATTTCTGTGGTAAAGAAGTAGAAAAAAAAAACAGCAAACAAAGCCCCAAATTAGTAGAAATAAGGAAATAACAAAAAGGAATGCATAAATAAATCCAACAGAGACTAAAAAGACAAAAAAAAAAAACAAAACCACACAATGAAAATGAGAGCTGCCTTTTTTGGAAAGATAAACAAAACTGACAAACTTAGCTAGACTCACCAAGAAAGACAGAGGACTCGAATGCAATCAGGAAAGAAAGATAATGGATTCCTGTCTCATATCAAAATCAAAAGAACTCTTCAACCTTGGACACAACAACTTCTTGCAAGCCACGTCTCTAAAGGCAAAGGAAATAAAAGCAAAAATGAACTATTGGCACTTCATCAAGATAAAAAGTTTCTGCACGGCAAAGCAAACGATCAACAAAACAAAAAGGCAACCTATGGAATCGAAGAAGATATCTGCAAATGATATTACAGATAAAGGGCTGGTATCCAAGATCTATAAAGAACTCCTCAAACTCGACACCCAAAAAATGGGCAGAAGACACAAAGAGATACTTGTCCAGAGAAGACATACAAATGGCCAACAGACACATGAAAAAATGCTCCACATCACTTGCCATCAGGCAAATACAAATCAAAACTACAATGAGATACCACCTTACACCAGTTAGAATGGTTAAAATTAACAAGGCCGGGGGCACCTGGGTGGCACAGCGGTTAAGCGTCTGCCATCGGCTCAGGGCGTGATCCCAGCATTATGGGATGGAGCCCCACATCAGGCTCCTCCGCTATGAGCCTGCTTCTTCCTCTCCCACTCCCCCTGCTTGTGTTCCCTCTCTCGCTGGCTGTCTCTATCTCTGTGGAATAAATAAATAAAATCTTGAGAAGAAATTAACAAGACAGGAAATAAAAAAAAGTCAGAGAGGATGTGGAGAAAGGGGAGCCCTCTACCACTACTCGTGAGAATTCAAGCTGGTACAGCCACTTTTGAAAACAATATGGAGATTCCTCAAGACGTTGAACACAGAGCTATCCTACGACCCACCAATTGCACTACTGGGTATTTACCCCATAGACACAGAGTAATGAAAAGAAGGGGCACCTGTATCCCAATGTTCATAGCAGCAATGTCCCTAATAGCCAAACTGTGGAAGGAGCCAAGATGTCCTTCAGCAGATGAATGGACAAAGAAGATGTGGTTCATCTATACAATGGAATATGACTCAGTCATCAGAAAGGATGAATACCCACCATTTGCACCAACGTGGATGGACCAGGAGGGGATTATGCTAAGTGAAATTAAGTCAAGCAGAGAAAGACAATTATCATATGGTTTCACTCCTATGTGGAATGGAAGGAATAGCATGGAGGACATTAGGAGAAGGAAGGGAAAAGTGAAGGTGGGGAATGAGAGGGGGAGATGAACCATGAGAGACTATTGACACTGGGAAACAAACTGAAGGTTGCAGAAAGGGAGGGGTAGGGGAATGGGTTATCCTGGTGATGGGTATTAAGGAGGGCACGTGTCATAATGAGCACTAGGTGTTATATGCAAACAATGAATCCTGGAACACTACATCAAAAACAAATGAAGTACTGTAGGGTGACTAACATCATTTTTAAAAAAGAGAAAGATATGAAATCCATACAGGAAAACGGTCACTATTTGCAAATGACATGAAATCCCAAAAGATTCCACAAAAAAAAAAAAAAAAAAACTGTTAGAATAAACAAATTCAAGAAAGCTGCAGGATATAAAGTCAATATACAGAGACCTGTTGTCTTTATTTTTTTTCAGATTTTATTTATTTATTTGACAGGAAGAGAAAAAGCACGAGCCGGGGGAGTGTCAGAAAGACGGAGAAGCAGACCCTCGCTAAGCGGGGAGCCCAACACGGGGCTCGATCCCAGAACTCTGACCTGAGCAGAAGGCAGACGCTTCACCTATGGAGCCACCCAGATGACCCAACTTCTTGCATTTCTGTATACTGATGACACACTTTCGCAAAGAGAAATTAAAAAAGCAATGCCATTTACAATTGCATCAAAAAAAAAATCTAGGAATAAAAGTAACCAACAATGAGAAAGACATAGTACACTCAACACATGGCAGAAAAGAAATGAAAAACATGTGTGTCGAGGGGGGCAGAATGTATGGGTCAAAGATTTGGAAGGCAACACAAACAAATGGAAGCATACGCCATGCTCCTTAACTGGAAGAGTTAATTATGTGAACATGTCCATCGTACCCAAAGCAATCGACAGATGTGATGAAATCCCCATCTGAATTCCAGTGGCATTATTCGAGGAAATAGAAAACAGTCCTCAAACTTGTATGGAATCACAAAAGACCCCAAATACCCAAAGCAACCTGGAGAAAGAAAGGTGCAGTCAACACACTCCTGGATTTCAAGCTAGATTACAAAGCTGTTGTCATCTAAACAGGATGGTACTGGCAGAAACACAGACACCAGGTCAGTGGAACAGAACAGAAAGCTCAGAAACTTACCCACACGTAGATGACCCTAACTTACGACACAGCAGCAGAAGATATGCCATGAGGGAAGGACTGTCTCTTCAGTGAGCGGTAACAGGCAAACTGGACACTAAATGCAGAAGAATATAACTGGGTCACTTTCTTACACCACACACAAAATTTTTAATGGATGAATGATTTGAACATAAGACCCGAATCCATAAACCTCCAAGAAGACACAGGTACTAAGTCTCTCGACATTGGTTTTGGCAAAGAGTCTTCAGATCGGACACCAAATGCAAAGGCAACAAAAGCAAAAATAAACAAGTGGAACAACATCAAACTGAAATCTTCCACACGGCAAAAGAAACCATCAAAAACTTAAAAGGCCACTGACCCAATAAGAAAAAAATATCTGCGAATCATATGTGTGAGAAGAGGCTAATATCCAAAATGCACACAACACTCATACAAATCAAAACAAAAAAAACTGTATAAAAAATGGGGTGAATATGTGAATAGATACTGTCCAAAGATGGCACACAGGTGCCAACAGACAGAAAAAGTTGTTCGACATCACTGAGCATCGTCAGGGAAACATCAGTCAAACCCACAATCGGCTATCCCCTCACAACTGTTGGAACAGCAATTGTCCCAGAGACAGACACCAGGTGGGGTCAAGGGCGTGCAGACGAGGAGACACTGTGCGCTGTTGGTGGGAATGGAAATTGGTGCAGCCACTGTGACAAACGGTATGGAGGTTCCTGAAAAAATAAATACAACTACCACATGACCCAGTAATGGCTCTACTGAGTATTGATTTGGAGAACACAAAAATACTGCCTCAAAAAGACAGATGCACTCCCACGTTCACTGCAGCATTATTCACAATAACCAGACATGGAAACACAGACCTTGGGGGCCTTATGCCAAGTAACTCAGACACAGAAAGACAAATACCAGATGCTCTCATGTACATTCCACGTGGAATAAACAAATACTGAACACATAGATACTGAGAGCAGATTGGTAGGTGCCAGATTCGGGGATGGGGTGGTAGAAACGGGTGACGGTGGTCCAAGTCTCAATGTTTGAGTGAGAAAATCCGACAGTCATGAAATGTTCTGTCCAGCATGGAGACTAAAACTAACCCCGCAGCATGGGGTATAGGTTTCCCTGCTCTTTGAAAGTACAGGGCTTCTGAGAAACCTTGCACAGCAGAAATGGTGTAAAGAAGGGATGACCGTTCATTTACACGGAAAAATTGGACAGTGTGCTCAGACTCCAAGATTCCTTCTCTTTGGCTTTTCTTAGGCCTCAGGACACAAGTTTCTAACGGAGGCCCAGCATAAATGAAGATAAAGCACAGCAGAGGCTCACAGACACAATTCAAAGTGCTGGTGGCTGGATGCGGAGAGTGGTTCCCAGCGGAAGGAGCTGGTTGGGGTGCACGCCGCCTCTGTCGTGCTTCTCCCCAAAACAGATGCTGAACGCGATTCTCACTGTTCACCTTTTTTCATAAGAGGGAAATCCTCTTTAGGTCTCTTCCTCTCACTGAAGCTGGGTAATAACGTAGTTCTTTCAAGAAAGCCAAGTGTCTTACTGTGAACGTTTAAAAGCTGGGGGATACTTGTACTTGAGCATTGCTGAGGGAGGAGATGTGAAAGGTTCTCCCAGACACAAACCTCAGCAGATCCACCGGGAAAGGCACCTTCCTCAGCATGCGGAACACGGACTACCTCCTTACCCCAGAAACCCTCTCCTTCCCCTCGATCAGGACAACCCACAACAGCTGGGAGTTACCCCAATTCCTCCGTTCTCCTGCTCCTAATAGCTAACTCATCAGCAAATCCTGTGAGCTCCATCTTCAAAATGGACCCAGAATAGGTCTAACCACTCCATCCAAGGCCACCTGTCTGGTCCACAGTGCCTGAGTTCCTGGAAAAGCTTCGTCATTGACCTGCCTTGCCATCCTCAACCCTCTGTCACCTGTTCTCAACGCTGTAGCCACGATGGCCTAGTGAAACAGGGTCTCATGGGGTTATAGCCCTGGAATGGCTTTCTGTCGCCCTCTGTCACCTCCCTGAGGTCATGTCCTAAGCTGTCCCCTGTGGCCACAGGGCCTTCTTGCTGCTCCTGGACATATCTGGAATTCTCCTGCCCCAGAGCCTTTGCACATGCTTTCCCTTCTGTTTAGAATGCTCTTGATGTGTTCTCACTCGCCTTCTGAGAAGTCTGAATTGGAGTGACAGGGACAGAAGGTGAGGCTGTGTGTGTTGGGTGAGGCTGGTGGCCCAGAAAAAGGTTTTCTGCCAGCTCTCCACCTGTGCCTCACTTGTCCTCAGCCAGGAACTTGCACACAGCCCTCACCTGTCACAACTCTCACACAGGAGACCCACAGCCACCCCTGGAGCCCACCCTGCCCACACCCTGCTGCAGAATGCATTCAGCTCTCCTCTGGGACCCCTGTCAGCTTTACCCAGACCTGGAACTCCTCCGTCTCCTGCAAAGCTCCCGGATTCCCCCTCTTCTTGCAAAATCACACTGGCGCAAGGCTTTCATGAGAAAGCTATAATGCTAACTAATGAAAGGTTCACACCTACTTTCCCCTTCTGTTGCCTTTCTCTCCTTCTGTCCTACCTGTGCAAACTGTAACATATCAGTGGAACATGAACATGCTCTGAGACCTGAATCTTTCATTGCAGCTTTCTGAGGACTCCTTATGTGATAAGAAACTAGTGTATCTTACGACAGGGTGTTTTACAACTATCATCTATAGAACAGTACAGCCCAAATCACTACAATTTTACCTCACTCTTCATGAAGCAGAACACTTTTTCCTTTCTTCTTTTACTTAAATTCCAGTTAGTTCACATGCCATGGAATATTCGCTTCAGGGGTAGGATTTAGTGATTCCTCACCTGCATACAGTACCCAGTGCTCATCACAAGCGCCCTCCTTAATACCCCTCACCCATTTAACTCTTCCCCCCACGCCCCTGTCCTGCAGCAACACTCAGTTTGTTCTCCAAGGTTGAGTCTATTTCCTTGTTTGCCTTTCTCATCACCCCTCAACTCTGTTCATCTGTTTTCTTTCTGAAATTCCACAAGCGTGAGAGCATAGGATATTTGTCTTTCCTCACTAATCTTGCTTAGCTTAATACACTCTAGATCCATCCACATCCTTGCAAATGGTAAGATTTCATTCTTTTTGAAGCTGGGTCATATTCCCATATATATATATATATATACACATATACATATATACATATATATACGTATCCCACATCTGCTTTATCCATTCATCAGTGCATGGACTTTGGGATTCTCTCCATAGTTTGGCTACTGTGCACATTGTTGCTATAAACATCATGGTGCATGTACCCCCTTCGAATGTGCATTTTTGTATCTTTTGGGTAAGCACCTAGGAGAGCAATTGCTGGATCATGTGGTTGTTCAATGTTTAACTTTTTGAGGAACCCCCACACTGTTTCCCAGACTGTCTGCACCACTCTGCATTCCCACCAACAGGATGGGAGGGTTCCCCTTTAAGCAGAACATTATCTGCTGGCAATTTCATAAGAGGAAACAAAACCTCTGCGAGATGCACCCAGGGTCAGGCAAGCAGTTGCAGAATTCACCCCAAGGCTCCTGACGCCAAGCCCCTTGAAGCCACCAGCATGCCACTATCCAAAAGAATTCCCAGACTCTCCTTCTGACTCCACCACCAAAGAAACTACAGACAGAATATGGCACCTCAAAATATCGAGATAATAGTAAAACTAGAAAGTCAAGCTCAACTTTTAAACAGGAACAGGCCCATTTGGATAATTTTGAATTTTCCCTCCACCCTAATTTTAACTCTTCTGGTGAATAAACTAATCAATGATGAAACATCACCTTTGTCAAATGACATCATCCAAGTCTGTATCAGATGAAAAAAAGCCACCTAACTCTAGATGCTGGCCACTCAACCATATCTTAGGCCCAATTGAATAAACATTGTTAGACGAAGGAACAAATTAGGTGTTACAAACAGGCACAGAGTGAATCTCACCTTCCCTTTCTAATAAAAGAGGGTTCCTAGGAAACAGATAGTCAAAATACATTTGTAAGCAATAAATGGACAGAGAAATTGTGATCCCCTGCAAAGTTCTACCTGCAGGGAAACTAAGTAATTCTTGCACCAAACCCAGAATGCTGACAGCTACTTCAATTTTACTTTGTGGCTCAACTAGAGAAAAGAGAAAAGCCCAGGAGGTTTTGGGATAATGAGAGGTTTTACCTCCAGTCCTGACATAGATAGGACATTATGCCAAAATAGCTGTGTTTTCTCTGAACACTGGCGTCCTGTGACAAGCTGCCTCCCTGACTCAGATGCTGACGTTCAAAACCTCGAGTCTCATGGAGCCAGAGCAGAGAAGTGCTGTCAGCTGGGGAGAAGAAGGCACCTCTGACCTAAAGCCTGCACACCTGCTTCGGTTTCTGGACGAAGGGGCAACACATACTTGTTGTTTAGCACTAATTATCTTCATTCTCAATAGACCAATGACCTTGCCTTTTCTGGAAAGCAGACTTACTCTTCTAAAGAAACCCTCAATTCGTCTATTCCCAATGCAACTAGAGTGGGGTCTGGTTTACGCCCGCCTCCAGGCCCCCACCTGGAGGATTTTCCTGCATGATTCTAACAGCCAATTACCACTAACTCGGGGGCACACGGGGCATAATGCTGAAGTTGGGGGATGGCTCTGGGGCTTGCTACTGCCACACCTGTGCCAGGGGGGACCAGGGCACACCCTGCTGAACTCGGGGTACTGCTCAAGATGCATCACCTGCACTGTGTCAGAGAACCGGGGGACACCCCACTGAAGGTGGGGATTCTGTGAGGTCCTTGCCCGCACTCTTCCCGGGGAACAGGGGAAACCCTGAAATTCTGCAACCCATCCCACAAAAGCTCAGGTGAGTGGGCGCCCTGGAGTTCACGGGTATGGGGAATAAGGCCAGTTGAGGACATGGGGCGGAAGAGACTTTAAAGGGAAAAAGAAAACTCACCTGAGTCCCCACAATGAACCCTCTCCACGTGCCCTTCCAGAACCCTGCCTCCCACCTGGGGCGCACCCTACCCCCCGACCCCCACCCCGGGGCATGCTGCTCACTCACCAGCCCGGACCTCCGCAGGGCAACTCTCTCTCTCCCAGTGCCCCTTCTTCTGCCCCAGGTCTGCAACCCGCTGCAACTCTGGGACCGCCCACAGAGACGTAGCTCCACCCCCAAGCGGTGATTGGTCGGGGAGGGTGGTGCCCTAGCCCCTTGGATGCCGGGCAACCCGCCCTCAAGCCCCTGGAACCCTGAAAGTGCAGGGGGTCCAAGAGGCGCCTCCTCTACTCAACACCCAGCACAGGCATGGGTGGGGTCGTGGGCCGGGCTCCCCCCCACACACCTGGCCCCTTCCAGGGACCCCTCTAGCTGCAGACCACCCTCAGCGTCCTGCCCCTTCCCTTTCTGCACCAGCCCTCCCTGCTGGGGTGTGCCTGGTTCTGGGCAAGGTCAGTGGCTCTCAGACCCTCCAAGGCTTGGGCTTTAGGACATGCAATGATTTCATGCATTTTCAGTATGTACATGTCAGTATGACTTTAATCTTATGGGAGCCAAAGAGGTTCTTTATTTTTTCTTATCTTCATGTTGGCATTTTTGGTTATTGTTTTCTTCTCGAAACAGATGTACAACATGTGCTTGGGGCAGAAATAGGGCCCATGCTTTGAGGTTTTGCCCAGTCATTTTGAGCCGGGTAAAATGTTAAAGGATAGCTTCCCTGGGAGCCCAGGATCAGGGCCCACAGATGATATAAGATAAACATTACTTTTATCATTATAATTGCTCCTAAATGGAGGAATTTGAGACAAAAGCACCTTTCACAAGAGTACCAAGAAATCAAAATGATGCCCACAGAAGGCTACCTGCTCCATGGTCAGCACAGGTAACAGAAGTGTTCACAGTCTCTGGACTCCTGCCCTTCTCCTGCCCAAATCTCTGAAGCACACAGACCACTTAAAATCAGAATTGTAGAACTGCTAGACACCTTAGAGATGTCTGGCACCATTCCCTTGGACTACAGTATAAAACACAGTAGCTCATTGTCACAAACTAATTTCAACATGAAGTGCCCCCTGGATGCACTAAGTTCTTTCTCTGCAAATGTTGACTAATGTAAGTCACAGTCATACCAGTTAAACACTACGATGGCTGGGAAGTCATCGCCGGTAAGGGAATATTTTAGCCTTGTTTATAAGCATTGGCTCACTTTGTAGAAGAGGCTGAGCTGAGTGTTTTTAAATACTATTTCAGGTACAAGAGACGAGTTAAGATGGCGGAGGAGTAGGGGACCCCTTTTTCACAGGTCCCCTGAGTCGAGCTGGATAGGTACCAGACCAGCCTAAACAACCACGGAATCAGCCTGAGACGCAGGAAGATACATCTGGATCTCTACAAATGAACATCTCCAGCGCTGAGTATTGAGGTACGAAGCGGGGAGCCGTGAAACCGGGCACAGATATCGGAAGATAAACGGAAGGGGGAGGGAGCCGCCGCGTTCGGGCGCCGGGAAGCGGCAGCCACCTGCACGGGGGGAGCGGGCGCACTCACAGAGGGCACCCGCGAGAGAGCGGACTGAGACCGGTGAGCCGGGAGCGCGCGCCACCAGGCATCTCGCGGAACCCGGGAATCCCGTGTGCTCACGGGATCCAGACTGAGACCGGGAGCTCCCGGAGCGCATGCGGGGCAGCTGGCAGCTGGCAGGCCACCTGCACGGGGGAGCGGGCGGACTCACGGTCGGCACCCGCGAAACAGCAGACTGAGACCCTGAACCGGGTGCGCGCGCCACCAGGCTTCTCAGGGAATTCCTGAATCCCGGTGTGCTCACGGGATCCAGACTGAGACCAGGAGCTTCTGGAGCGCGCGCAGGGCGGCTGGCGGTTGGCGGGCCACCTGCACGGGGGAGCGGGCGGACTCGCGGTCGGCACCCACGAAACAGCAGACCGAGACCCTGAACCGGGTGCGCGCGCCACCAGGCTTCTCACGGAACTCCGGAATCCTGGTGTGCTCACGGGATCCAGACTGAGACCGGGAGATCCGGGAGCGCGCGGGGGCGGCTGGCGGCTGGCGGCATTAGAAACACAAAGGACAGAGACGCGCCTGCCCTGGAAGGGAGGGCAGGGACGCCGGGTGTGGGGCGCACATCCCGGGACGCTACAGGGTTGAGCAGCACCAACAGTAACGGAGTTAAAGTGGCCAGAACATCGGTGGAGAATGGGCCGCAATCCCTCTGTTCTGTGACAATTCAGCCTCTGCTGCTCTGACTCTCAGAAGAGGCACAGCAGACCGCCAGAGAAAGCCGCCAGGGAACAAAAGCCTGGAAATACCGGCTCACAGCGTGCCCACCCCCATCCCCCCTCGCAGGGGACACGGAAACTCTACCCAAACAGGGTTGCCTGAGTATGGGCCTGGCAAAATACAAACTCTTAACAAGAGAGAACAAACGGATGGTTACCAGAGAGGAGGAGGTGCATGGAGGGATGAGTGAAATAGATGAAGCGGATGAAGAGGACACTTTTCTGGATGACCACTGAGTAATATATAGAATTACTGAATCACTCTCTTGTACACCTGAAACGAATGTAACACTGTATGTTAGCTCTACTGGAATTAAAATAAATTTTTTAAAAAGATTTTTCTTTCAGGAACCTCTTTGAAAAAGCTTTTCCTCTGCAATGTGCATAAGCCCTACTTGGGAGGATTCACTCTACAATAATTATTCATTCTATGCCTCGAATTCAGATTTCACTGAGTTCTTACTGTGGATCCCAGCCCACGGGAGCCATGGTCCTTTTCTGTCCAGGCTCAGCACCTATGCCTTCAAGATTGGAAGTAGAGACACATGTCACTTCACAGTCCAGAAAGCTATTATTGTTTCTGTTTCAGTGTGAGAGAGTCACAGACTTTGGGACAGGTTTCAGAGCAGGTTTATTATGGATCCTGGATCTCTACTTCAATGTTCATTACCTGGATCCATTTGGCTAATAGGTTCCCTGTGGATGGACTTGCTTCCAAGCACATACATGGAAGATGCAAAGGTGAGTGGGCTTGGTGCGGGACAGGAAGAAGACCAAAATCAGACAAGGGTCCGACCCCTCCCCTGATCCAGGAACTGCTACAGGAGAGGGTATGGGAGGTAGAATCCATGCGAAACTCCAAGGTCACCAGCTGAACACAGGAGGCATAGGTCAAGGGATCTGGAGATGCAGGGGTTGAAGGCTGCTCTGAGCTACCTCTGGGAGGAAGGGAGGGAAGGAATGGGGAGACACTGCCTGCCCCTGGCCTATGCCAGCTGCCCACCGCTCCGACACGCATCAGTCTACACAGCTGACACACAGCCTGGGCTCAGGATGGGCTGGCTCGGGTCCCTCAATCCTCAGTGGGACAGCTGGCCCCAGGGCTCAGCGACAGGCTGAGGGAGATGAGAGGGAAAGCTGCCCCACCCAGGTCATCCCCTCCTTGAGCAGACAGCCCTTCGGAACTGCTAAAAAAAAAAAAAAAAAAACCACTAACGGCGTTGAAAGACATGCCATGGATGAACTAAGGCATAGAGATATGTAAAATAACATTCACTTTTAAGTTCAGAGCTGTCATCTCAGGAAGTGGGGAGAGCTTCCCTGAAGAAGACTGAGGGGAGGGCAGGCCATGCTGAAAAGGGAGACATGGCTCTCCTGATTGGGGACCTGCAGCCCCCTTCCAGGGCAGGACATCATCCTCGCATCACACGAGATCCATGGAAGTGTTCCATCAGGGCCAGATGTTTGTCTCGAGAAGGCTACCCTGGCATCGGACTGCACAGGGCACCAGGGACGAGGGCCAGATGGAGGACGGACAATACCCCGGAGGCCATGGGGCAAGAGCAGAGGCACACGACCTTGAAGATGATGATGAAAAGCAGGAGGTGGCAGCATGGAGCCGGCCCGAAAGTGCCATGGGAGCAGTGCCCACAGCTACACTGACTGGGGGCCTTCTGTGCCAGGTGTGGCTGACTTCAGTGGGCTCCAGACTAGTCCTGACCACAAGTCTAGGAAGTGTGCACCACCCCCGGCCTCCTCTCCCCTTGCAGCTGCTAGGAATCACGGTCACAGACCCTGGTCAGCTTTCGTGGAAACCAAGCAGTGGCTCCCCCGCATGCTGCACCTCTGGTGGTGGTCCAGTGCGACCCTCGTGCCTGGCCAGACACTGATGTCTACCTGTCTCCACACAAATCCACAGACAGGAGGGTGTCCCTGAATTCCACAGCACCTGATGAAACAGATCCACGGAACCCAACACCCAGTGGGTCACTCGGGATCTCACCTATGAGGTCATGGAGCTCACCATACCCTATTTCCGTCACTTCCCACAGAAAGCCTGGTTCTGATCCCCCACGATACCATACATCCTGGTTGCTGACCTGGGGTCATGCCATGAACCCACATGGCACCTTTCTTTTAGAGAAGCCTATGCCTACACCTCCTAGAAAATATTTCTAATGAAGTACAAGCCCATCAGGACTACGGTGTGAACGGTAGCACACAGCCTGCATGGTAGTAGTCAGTAATTCTAACAAGGGTTAACCCCACCCCCCGTCTCACAAAACCTTCCTCCGTCCCCACGGAACTCATGGTCTGCCCTCAGAAAACCCTCCAGGAAACAAACCTTTCATCTGAATGCTCTCTTCACCTTCTGCTACAAATCTTGTCCAACCACAATGGTATGAAACTAGAAATCAGTCTCAAGAAAAAAATGGGACAGTCAAAAACAGGTGGAGATTGGGGGGCCTGGGTGGCTCAGTCATTAAGGATCTGCCTTCAGCTCAGGTCGTGATCCCAGGAGCCTGGGATCTAGCCCCGAATCAGGCTCCTTGCTCAGTGGGAAGCCCGCTTCTCCCTCTCCCACCCCCCTGCTTGCGTTCCCTCTCTCGCTGTCTCACTCTCTGCCAGATACTTAAATAATCTTAAAAAAATATGTGGAGATTTAACAACATGCTACTGAACAACCAACAGTCAAAGAAGAAATCAAAAAAAATTTAGAAGTACCTTGACACTGATGAAAAAGACAACCTACAAAAACTTATGGGATGCAGCAAAAGTAGCTCTACGGGGGGGACGTTCATAGAAATTCAAGTCTTCATCAATCCATGAGAATGCTCTCCAATAAACAACCTGATTTCTGTGGTAAAGAAGTAGAAAAAAAAAACAGCAAACAAAGCCCCAAATTAGTAGAAATAAGGAAATAACAAAAAGGAATGCATAAATAAATCCAACAGAGACTAAAAAGACAAAAAAAAAAAACAAAACCACACAATGAAAATGAGAGCTGCCTTTTTTGGAAAGATAAACAAAACTGACAAACTTAGCTAGACTCACCAAGAAAGACAGAGGACTCGAATGCAATCAGGAAAGAAAGATAATGGATTCCTGTCTCATATCAAAATCAAAAGAACTCTTCAACCTTGGACACAACAACTTCTTGCAAGCCACGTCTCTAAAGGCAAAGGAAATAAAAGCAAAAATGAACTATTGGCACTTCATCAAGATAAAAAGTTTCTGCACGGCAAAGCAAACGATCAACAAAACAAAAAGGCAACCTATGGAATCGAAGAAGATATCTGCAAATGATATTACAGATAAAGGGCTGGTATCCAAGATCTATAAAGAACTCCTCAAACTCGACACCCAAAAAATGGGCAGAAGACACAAAGAGATACTTGTCCAGAGAAGACATACAAATGGCCAACAGACACATGAAAAAATGCTCCACATCACTTGCCATCAGGCAAATACAAATCAAAACTACAATGAGATACCACCTTACACCAGTTAGAATGGTTAAAATTAACAAGGCCGGGGGCACCTGGGTGGCACAGCGGTTAAGCGTCTGCCATCGGCTCAGGGCGTGATCCCAGCATTATGGGATGGAGCCCCACATCAGGCTCCTCCGCTATGAGCCTGCTTCTTCCTCTCCCACTCCCCCTGCTTGTGTTCCCTCTCTCGCTGGCTGTCTCTATCTCTGTGGAATAAATAAATAAAATCTTGAGAAGAAATTAACAAGACAGGAAATAAAAAAAAGTCAGAGAGGATGTGGAGAAAGGGGAGCCCTCTACCACTACTCGTGAGAATTCAAGCTGGTACAGCCACTTTTGAAAACAATATGGAGATTCCTCAAGACGTTGAACACAGAGCTATCCTACGACCCACCAATTGCACTACTGGGTATTTACCCCATAGACACAGAGTAATGAAAAGAAGGGGCACCTGTATCCCAATGTTCATAGCAGCAATGTCCCTAATAGCCAAACTGTGGAAGGAGCCAAGATGTCCTTCAGCAGATGAATGGACAAAGAAGATGTGGTTCATCTATACAATGGAATATGACTCAGTCATCAGAAAGGATGAATACCCACCATTTGCACCAACGTGGATGGACCAGGAGGGGATTATGCTAAGTGAAATTAAGTCAAGCAGAGAAAGACAATTATCATATGGTTTCACTCCTATGTGGAATGGAAGGAATAGCATGGAGGACATTAGGAGAAGGAAGGGAAAAGTGAAGGTGGGGAATGAGAGGGGGAGATGAACCATGAGAGACTATTGACACTGGGAAACAAACTGAAGGTTGCAGAAAGGGAGGGGTAGGGGAATGGGTTATCCTGGTGATGGGTATTAAGGAGGGCACGTGTCATAATGAGCACTAGGTGTTATATGCAAACAATGAATCCTGGAACACTACATCAAAAACAAATGAAGTACTGTAGGGTGACTAACATCATTTTTAAAAAAGAGAAAGATATGAAATCCATACAGGAAAACGGTCACTATTTGCAAATGACATGAAATCCCAAAAGATTCCACAAAAAAAAAAAAAAAAAAAAAACTGTTAGAATAAACAAATTCAAGAAAGCTGCAGGATATAAAGTCAATATACAGAGACCTGTTGTCTTTATTTTTTTTCAGATTTTATTTATTTATTTGACAGGAAGAGAAAAAGCACGAGCCGGGGGAGTGTCAGAAAGACGGAGAAGCAGACCCTCGCTAAGCGGGGAGCCCAACACGGGGCTCGATCCCAGAACTCTGACCTGAGCAGAAGGCAGACGCTTCACCTATGGAGCCACCCAGATGACCCAACTTCTTGCATTTCTGTATACTGATGACACACTTTCGCAAAGAGAAATTAAAAAAGCAATGCCATTTACAATTGCATCAAAAAAAAAATCTAGGAATAAAAGTAACCAACAATGAGAAAGACATAGTACACTCAACACATGGCAGAAAAGAAATGAAAAACATGTGTGTCGAGGGGGGCAGAATGTATGGGTCAAAGATTTGGAAGGCAACACAAACAAATGGAAGCATACGCCATGCTCCTTAACTGGAAGAGTTAATTATGTGAACATGTCCATCGTACCCAAAGCAATCGACAGATGTGATGAAATCCCCATCTGAATTCCAGTGGCATTATTCGAGGAAATAGAAAACAGTCCTCAAACTTGTATGGAATCACAAAAGACCCCAAATACCCAAAGCAACCTGGAGAAAGAAAGGTGCAGTCAACACACTCCTGGATTTCAAGCTAGATTACAAAGCTGTTGTCATCTAAACAGGATGGTACTGGCAGAAACACAGACACCAGGTCAGTGGAACAGAACAGAAAGCTCAGAAACTTACCCACACGTAGATGACCCTAACTTACGACACAGCAGCAGAAGATATGCCATGAGGGAAGGACTGTCTCTTCAGTGAGCGGTAACAGGCAAACTGGACACTAAATGCAGAAGAATATAACTGGGTCACTTTCTTACACCACACACAAAATTTTTAATGGATGAATGATTTGAACATAAGACCCGAATCCATAAACCTCCAAGAAGACACAGGTACTAAGTCTCTCGACATTGGTTTTGGCAAAGAGTCTTCAGATCGGACACCAAATGCAAAGGCAACAAAAGCAAAAATAAACAAGTGGAACAACATCAAACTGAAATCTTCCACACGGCAAAAGAAACCATCAAAAACTTAAAAGGCCACTGACCCAATAAGAAAAAAATATCTGCGAATCATATGTGTGAGAAGAGGCTAATATCCAAAATGCACACAACACTCATACAAATCAAAACAAAAAAAACTGTATAAAAAATGGGGTGAATATGTGAATAGATACTGTCCAAAGATGGCACACAGGTGCCAACAGACAGAAAAAGTTGTTCGACATCACTGAGCATCGTCAGGGAAACATCAGTCAAACCCACAATCGGCTATCCCCTCACAACTGTTGGAACAGCAATTGTCCCAGAGACAGACACCAGGTGGGGTCAAGGGCGTGCAGACGAGGAGACACTGTGCGCTGTTGGTGGGAATGGAAATTGGTGCAGCCACTGTGACAAACGGTATGGAGGTTCCTGAAAAAATAAATACAACTACCACATGACCCAGTAATGGCTCTACTGAGTATTGATTTGGAGAACACAAAAATACTGCCTCAAAAAGACAGATGCACTCCCACGTTCACTGCAGCATTATTCACAATAACCAGACATGGAAACACAGACCTTGGGGGCCTTATGCCAAGTAACTCAGACACAGAAAGACAAATACCAGATGCTCTCATGTACATTCCACGTGGAATAAACAAATACTGAACACATAGATACTGAGAGCAGATTGGTAGGTGCCAGATTCGGGGATGGGGTGGTAGAAACGGGTGACGGTGGTCCAAGTCTCAATGTTTGAGTGAGAAAATCCGACAGTCATGAAATGTTCTGTCCAGCATGGAGACTAAAACTAACCCCGCAGCATGGGGTATAGGTTTCCCTGCTCTTTGAAAGTACAGGGCTTCTGAGAAACCTTGCACAGCAGAAATGGTGTAAAGAAGGGATGACCGTTCATTTACACGGAAAAATTGGACAGTGTGCTCAGACTCCAAGATTCCTTCTCTTTGGCTTTTCTTAGGCCTCAGGACACAAGTTTCTAACGGAGGCCCAGCATAAATGAAGATAAAGCACAGCAGAGGCTCACAGACACAATTCAAAGTGCTGGTGGCTGGATGCGGAGAGCGGTTCCCAGCGGAAGGAGCTGGTTGGGGTGCACGCCGCCTCTGTCGTGCTTCTCCCCAAAACAGATGCTGAACGCGATTCTCACTGTTCACCTTTTTTCATAAGAGGGAAATCCTCTTTAGGTCTCTTCCTCTCACTGAAGCTGGGTAATAACGTAGTTCTTTCAAGAAAGCCAAGTGTCTTACTGTGAACGTTTAAAAGCTGGGGGATACTTGTACTTGAGCATTGCTGAGGGAGGAGATGTGAAAGGTTCTCCCAGACACAAACCTCAGCAGATCCACCGGGAAAGGCACCTTCCTCAGCATGCGGAACACGGACTACCTCCTTACCCCAGAAACCCTCTCCTTCCCCTCGATCAGGACAACCCACAACAGCTGGGAGTTACCCCAATTCCTCCGTTCTCCTGCTCCTAATAGCTAACTCATCAGCAAATCCTGTGAGCTCCATCTTCAAAATGGACCCAGAATAGGTCTAACCACTCCATCCAAGGCCACCTGTCTGGTCCACAGTGCCTGAGTTCCTGGAAAAGCTTCGTCATTGACCTGCCTTGCCATCCTCAACCCTCTGTCACCTGTTCTCAACGCTGTAGCCACGATGGCCTAGTGAAACAGGGTCTCATGGGGTTATAGCCCTGGAATGGCTTTCTGTCGCCCTCTGTCACCTCCCTGAGGTCATGTCCTAAGCTGTCCCCTGTGGCCACAGGGCCTTCTTGCTGCTCCTGGACATATCTGGAATTCTCCTGCCCCAGAGCCTTTGCACATGCTTTCCCTTCTGTTTAGAATGCTCTTGATGTGTTCTCACTCGCCTTCTGAGAAGTCTGAATTGGAGTGACAGGGACAGAAGGTGAGGCTGTGTGTGTTGGGTGAGGCTGGTGGCCCAGAAAAAGGTTTTCTGCCAGCTCTCCACCTGTGCCTCACTTGTCCTCAGCCAGGAACTTGCACACAGCCCTCACCTGTCACAACTCTCACACAGGAGACCCACAGCCACCCCTGGAGCCCACCCTGCCCACACCCTGCTGCAGAATGCATTCAGCTCTCCTCTGGGACCCCTGTCAGCTTTACCCAGACCTGGAACTCCCCCGTCTCCTGCAAAGCTCCCGGATTCCCCCTCTTCTTGCAAAATCACACTGGCGCAAGGCTTTCATGAGAAAGCTATAATGCTAACTAATGAAAGGTTCACACCTACTTTCCCCTTCTGTTGCCTTTCTCTCCTTCTGTCCTACCTGTGCAAACTGTAACATATCAGTGGAACATGAACATGCTCTGAGACCTGAATCTTTCATTGCAGCTTTCTGAGGACTCCTTATGTGATAAGAAACTAGTGTATCTTACGACAGGGTGTTTTACAACTATCATCTATAGAACAGTACAGCCCAAATCACTACAATTTTACCTCACTCTTCATGAAGCAGAACACTTTTTCCTTTCTTCTTTTACTTAAATTCCAGTTAGTTCACATGCCATGGAATATTCGCTTCAGGGGTAGGATTTAGTGATTCCTCACCTGCATACAGTACCCAGTGCTCATCACAAGCGCCCTCCTTAATACCCCTCACCCATTTAACTCTTCCCCCCACGCCCCTGTCCTGCAGCAACACTCAGTTTGTTCTCCAAGGTTGAGTCTATTTCCTTGTTTGCCTTTCTCATCACCCCTCAACTCTGTTCATCTGTTTTCTTTCTGAAATTCCACAAGCGTGAGAGCATAGGATATTTGTCTTTCCTCACTAATCTTGCTTAGCTTAATACACTCTAGATCCATCCACATCCTTGCAAATGGTAAGATTTCATTCTTTTTGAAGCTGGGTCATATTCCCATATATATATATATATACACATATACATATATACATATATATACGTATCCCACATCTGCTTTATCCATTCATCAGTGCATGGACTTTGGGATTCTCTCCATAGTTTGGCTACTGTGCACATTGTTGCTATAAACATCATGGTGCATGTACCCCCTTCGAATGTGCATTTTTGTATCTTTTGGGTAAGCACCTAGGAGAGCAATTGCTGGATCATGTGGTTGTTCAATGTTTAACTTTTTGAGGAACCCCCACACTGTTTCCCAGACTGTCTGCACCACTCTGCATTCCCACCAACAGGATGGGAGGGTTCCCCTTTAAGCAGAACATTATCTGCTGGCAATTTCATAAGAGGAAACAAAACCTCTGCGAGATGCACCCAGGGTCAGGCAAGCAGTTGCAGAATTCACCCCAAGGCTCCTGACGCCAAGCCCCTTGAAGCCACCAGCATGCCACTATCCAAAAGAATTCCCAGACTCTCCTTCTGACTCCACCACCAAAGAAACTACAGACAGAATATGGCACCTCAAAATATCGAGATAATAGTAAAACTAGAAAGTCAAGCTCAACTTTTAAACAGGAACAGGCCCATTTGGATAATTTTGAATTTTCCCTCCACCCTAATTTTAACTCTTCTGGTGAATAAACTAATCAATGATGAAACATCACCTTTGTCAAATGACATCATCCAAGTCTGTATCAGATGAAAAAAAGCCACCTAACTCTAGATGCTGGCCACTCAACCATATCTTAGGCCCAATTGAATAAACATTGTTAGACGAAGGAACAAATTAGGTGTTACAAACAGGCACAGAGTGAATCTCACCTTCCCTTTCTAATAAAAGAGGGTTCCTAGGAAACAGATAGTCAAAATACATTTGTAAGCAATAAATGGACAGAGAAATTGTGATCCCCTGCAAAGTTCTACCTGCAGGGAAACTAAGTAATTCTTGCACCAAACCCAGAATGCTGACAGCTACTTCAATTTTACTTTGTGGCTCAACTAGAGAAAAGAGAAAAGCCCAGGAGGTTTTGGGATAATGAGAGGTTTTACCTCCAGTCCTGACATAGATAGGACATTATGCCAAAATAGCTGTGTTTTCTCTGAACACTGGCGTCCTGTGACAAGCTGCCTCCCTGACTCAGATGCTGACGTTCAAAACCTCGAGTCTCATGGAGCCAGAGCAGAGAAGTGCTGTCAGCTGGGGAGAAGAAGGCACCTCTGACCTAAAGCCTGCACACCTGCTTCGGTTTCTGGACGAAGGGGCAACACATACTTGTTGTTTAGCACTAATTATCTTCATTCTCAATAGACCAATGACCTTGCCTTTTCTGGAAAGCAGACTTACTCTTCTAAAGAAACCCTCAATTCGTCTATTCCCAATGCAACTAGAGTGGGGTCTGGTTTACGCCCGCCTCCAGGCCCCCACCTGGAGGATTTTCCTGCATGATTCTAACAGCCAATTACCACTAACTCGGGGGCACACGGGGCATAATGCTGAAGTTGGGGGATGGCTCTGGGGCTTGCTACTGCCACACCTGTGCCAGGGGGGACCAGGGCACACCCTGCTGAACTCGGGGTACTGCTCAAGATGCATCACCTGCACTGTGTCAGAGAACCGGGGGACACCCCACTGAAGGTGGGGATTCTGTGAGGTCCTTGCCCGCACTCTTCCCGGGGAACAGGGGAAACCCTGAAATTCTGCAACCCATCCCACAAAAGCTCAGGTGAGTGGGCGCCCTGGAGTTCACGGGTATGGGGAATAAGGCCAGTTGAGGACATGGGGCGGAAGAGACTTTAAAGGGAAAAAGAAAACTCACCTGAGTCCCCACAATGAACCCTCTCCACGTGCCCTTCCAGAACCCTGCCTCCCACCTGGGGCGCACCCTACCCCCCGACCCCCACCCCGGGGCATGCTGCTCACTCACCAGCCCGGACCTCCGCAGGGCAACTCTCTCTCTCCCAGTGCCCCTTCTTCTGCCCCAGGTCTGCAACCCGCTGCAACTCTGGGACCGCCCACAGAGACGTAGCTCCACCCCCAAGCGGTGATTGGTCGGGGAGGGTGGTGCCCTAGCCCCTTGGATGCCGGGCAACCCGCCCTCAAGCCCCTGGAACCCTGAAAGTGCAGGGGGTCCAAGAGGCGCCTCCTCTACTCAACACCCAGCACAGGCATGGGTGGGGTCGTGGGCCGGGCTCCCCCCCACACACCTGGCCCCTTCCAGGGACCCCTCTAGCTGCAGACCACCCTCAGCGTCCTGCCCCTTCCCTTTCTGCACCAGCCCTCCCTGCTGGGGTGTGCCTGGTTCTGGGCAAGGTCAGTGGCTCTCAGACCCTCCAAGGCTTGGGCTTTAGGACATGCAATGATTTCATGCATTTTCAGTATGTACATGTCAGTATGACTTTAATCTTATGGGAGCCAAAGAGGTTCTTTATTTTTTCTTATCTTCATGTTGGCATTTTTGGTTATTGTTTTCTTCTCGAAACAGATGTACAACATGTGCTTGGGGCAGAAATAGGGCCCATGCTTTGAGGTTTTGCCCAGTCATTTTGAGCCGGGTAAAATGTTAAAGGATAGCTTCCCTGGGAGCCCAGGATCAGGGCCCACAGATGATATAAGATAAACATTACTTTTATCATTATAATTGCTCCTAAATGGAGGAATTTGAGACAAAAGCACCTTTCACAAGAGTACCAAGAAATCAAAATGATGCCCACAGAAGGCTACCTGCTCCATGGTCAGCACAGGTAACAGAAGTGTTCACAGTCTCTGGACTCCTGCCCTTCTCCTGCCCAAATCTCTGAAGCACACAGACCACTTAAAATCAGAATTGTAGAACTGCTAGACACCTTAGAGATGTCTGGCACCATTCCCTTGGACTACAGTATAAAACACAGTAGCTCATTGTCACAAACTAATTTCAACATGAAGTGCCCCCTGGATGCACTAAGTTCTTTCTCTGCAAATGTTGACTAATGTAAGTCACAGTCATACCAGTTAAACACTACGATGGCTGGGAAGTCATCGCCGGTAAGGGAATATTTTAGCCTTGTTTATAAGCATTGGCTCACTTTGTAGAAGAGGCTGAGCTGAGTGTTTTTAAATACTATTTCAGGTACAAGAGACGAGTTAAGATGGCGGAGGAGTAGGGGACCCCTTTTTCACAGGTCCCCTGAGTCGAGCTGGATAGGTACCAGACCAGCCTAAACAACCACGGAATCAGCCTGAGACGCAGGAAGATACATCTGGATCTCTACAAATGAACATCTCCAGCGCTGAGTATTGAGGTACGAAGCGGGGAGCCGTGAAACCGGGCACAGATATCGGAAGATAAACGGAAGGGGGAGGGAGCCGCCGCGTTCGGGCGCCGGGAAGCGGCAGCCACCTGCACGGGGGGAGCGGGCGCACTCACAGAGGGCACCCGCGAGAGAGCGGACTGAGACCGGTGAGCCGGGAGCGCGCGCCACCAGGCATCTCGCGGAACCCGGGAATCCCGTGTGCTCACGGGATCCAGACTGAGACCGGGAGCTCCCGGAGCGCATGCGGGGCAGCTGGCAGCTGGCAGGCCACCTGCACGGGGGAGCGGGCGGACTCACGGTCGGCACCCGCGAAACAGCAGACTGAGACCCTGAACCGGGTGCGCGCGCCACCAGGCTTCTCAGGGAATTCCTGAATCCCGGTGTGCTCACGGGATCCAGACTGAGACCAGGAGCTTCTGGAGCGCGCGCAGGGCGGCTGGCGGTTGGCGGGCCACCTGCACGGGGGAGCGGGCGGACTCGCGGTCGGCACCCACGAAACAGCAGACCGAGACCCTGAACCGGGTGCGCGCGCCACCAGGCTTCTCACGGAACTCCGGAATCCTGGTGTGCTCACGGGATCCAGACTGAGACCGGGAGATCCGGGAGCGCGCGGGGGCGGCTGGCGGCTGGCGGCATTAGAAACACAAAGGACAGAGACGCGCCTGCCCTGGAAGGGAGGGCAGGGACGCCGGGTGTGGGGCGCACATCCCGGGACGCTACAGGGTTGAGCAGCACCAACAGTAACGGAGTTAAAGTGGCCAGAACATCGGTGGAGAATGGGCCGCAATCCCTCTGTTCTGTGACAATTCAGCCTCTGCTGCTCTGACTCTCAGAAGAGGCACAGCAGACCGCCAGAGAAAGCCGCCAGGGAACAAAAGCCTGGAAATACCGGCTCACAGCGTGCCCACCCCCATCCCCCCTCGCAGGGGACACGGAAACTCTACCCAAACAGGGTTGCCTGAGTATGGGCCTGGCAAAATACAAACTCTTAACAAGAGAGAACAAACGGATGGTTACCAGAGAGGAGGAGGTGCATGGAGGGATGAGTGAAATAGATGAAGCGGATGAAGAGGACACTTTTCTGGATGACCACTGAGTAATATATAGAATTACTGAATCACTCTCTTGTACACCTGAAACGAATGTAACACTGTATGTTAGCTCTACTGGAATTAAAATAAATTTTTTAAAAAGATTTTTCTTTCAGGAACCTCTTTGAAAAAGCTTTTCCTCTGCAATGTGCATAAGCCCTACTTGGGAGGATTCACTCTACAATAATTATTCATTCTATGCCTCGAATTCAGATTTCACTGAGTTCTTACTGTGGATCCCAGCCCACGGGAGCCATGGTCCTTTTCTGTCCAGGCTCAGCACCTATGCCTTCAAGATTGGAAGTAGAGACACATGTCACTTCACAGTCCAGAAAGCTATTATTGTTTCTGTTTCAGTGTGAGAGAGTCACAGACTTTGGGACAGGTTTCAGAGCAGGTTTATTATGGATCCTGGATCTCTACTTCAATGTTCATTACCCGGATCCATTTGGCTAATAGGTTCCCTGTGGATGGACTTGCTTCCAAGCACATACATGGAAGATGCAAAGGTGAGTGGGCTTGGTGCGGGACAGGAAGAAGACCAAAATCAGACAAGGGTCCGACCCCTCCCCTGATCCAGGAACTGCTACAGGAGAGGGTATGGGAGGTAGAATCCATGCGAAACTCCAAGGTCACCAGCTGAACACAGGAGGCATAGGTCAAGGGATCTGGAGATGCAGGGGTTGAAGGCTGCTCTGAGCTACCTCTGGGAGGAAGGGAGGGAAGGAATGGGGAGACACTGCCTGCCCCTGGCCTATGCCAGCTGCCCACCGCTCCGACACGCATCAGTCTACACAGCTGACACACAGCCTGGGCTCAGGATGGGCTGGCTCGGGTCCCTCAATCCTCAGTGGGACAGCTGGCCCCAGGGCTCAGCGACAGGCTGAGGGAGATGAGAGGGAAAGCTGCCCCACCCAGGTCATCCCCTCCTTGAGCAGACAGCCATTCGGAACTGCTAAAAAAAAAAAAAAAAAAAAAAACCACTAACGGCGTTGAAAGACATGCCATGGATGAACTAAGGCATAGAGATATGTAAAATAACATTCACTTTTAAGTTCAGAGCTGTCATCTCAGGAAGTGGGGAGAGCTTCCCTGAAGAAGACTGAGGGGAGGGCAGGCCATGCTGAAAAGGGAGACATGGCTCTCCTGATTGGGGACCTGCAGCCCCCTTCCAGGGCAGGACATCATCCTCGCATCACACGAGATCCATGGAAGTGTTCCATCAGGGCCAGATGTTTGTCTCGAGAAGGCTACCCTGGCATCGGACTGCACAGGGCACCAGGGACGAGGGCCAGATGGAGGACGGACAATACCCCGGAGGCCATGGGGCAAGAGCAGAGGCACACGACCTTGAAGATGATGATGAAAAGCAGGAGGTGGCAGCATGGAGCCGGCCCGAAAGTGCCATGGGAGCAGTGCCCACAGCTACACTGACTGGGGGCCTTCTGTGCCAGGTGTGGCTGACTTCAGTGGGCTCCAGACTAGTCCTGACCACAAGTCTAGGAAGTGTGCACCACCCCCGGCCTCCTCTCCCCTTGCAGCTGCTAGGAATCACGGTCACAGACCCTGGTCAGCTTTCGTGGAAACCAAGCAGTGGCTCCCCCGCATGCTGCACCTCTGGTGGTGGTCCAGTGCGACCCTCGTGCCTGGCCAGACACTGATGTCTACCTGTCTCCACACAAATCCACAGACAGGAGGGTGTCCCTGAATTCCACAGCACCTGATGAAACAGATCCACGGAACCCAACACCCAGTGGGTCACTCGGGATCTCACCTATGAGGTCATGGAGCTCACCATACCCTATTTCCGTCACTTCCCACAGAAAGCCTGGTTCTGATCCCCCACGATACCATACATCCTGGTTGCTGACCTGGGGTCATGCCATGAACCCACATGGCACCTTTCTTTTAGAGAAGCCTATGCCTACACCTCCTAGAAAATATTTCTAATGAAGTACAAGCCCATCAGGACTACGGTGTGAACGGTAGCACACAGCCTGCATGGTAGTAGTCAGTAATTCTAACAAGGGTTAACCCCACCCCCCGTCTCACAAAACCTTCCTCCGTCCCCACGGAACTCATGGTCTGCCCTCAGAAAACCCTCCAGGAAACAAACCTTTCATCTGAATGCTCTCTTCACCTTCTGCTACAAATCTTGTCCAACCACAATGGTATGAAACTAGAAATCAGTCTCAAGAAAAAAATGGGACAGTCAAAAACAGGTGGAGATTGGGGGGCCTGGGTGGCTCAGTCATTAAGGATCTGCCTTCAGCTCAGGTCGTGATCCCAGGAGCCTGGGATCTAGCCCCGAATCAGGCTCCTTGCTCAGTGGGAAGCCCGCTTCTCCCTCTCCCACCCCCCTGCTTGCGTTCCCTCTCTCGCTGTCTCACTCTCTGCCAGATACTTAAATAATCTTAAAAAAATATGTGGAGATTTAACAACATGCTACTGAACAACCAACAGTCAAAGAAGAAATCAAAAAAAATTTAGAAGTACCTTGACACTGATGAAAAAGACAACCTACAAAAACTTATGGGATGCAGCAAAAGTAGCTCTACGGGGGGGACGTTCATAGAAATTCAAGTCTTCATCAATCCATGAGAATGCTCTCCAATAAACAACCTGATTTCTGTGGTAAAGAAGTAGAAAAAAAAAACAGCAAACAAAGCCCCAAATTAGTAGAAATAAGGAAATAACAAAAAGGAATGCATAAATAAATCCAACAGAGACTAAAAAGACAAAAAAAAAAAACAAAACCACACAATGAAAATGAGAGCTGCCTTTTTTGGAAAGATAAACAAAACTGACAAACTTAGCTAGACTCACCAAGAAAGACAGAGGACTCGAATGCAATCAGGAAAGAAAGATAATGGATTCCTGTCTCATATCAAAATCAAAAGAACTCTTCAACCTTGGACACAACAACTTCTTGCAAGCCACGTCTCTAAAGGCAAAGGAAATAAAAGCAAAAATGAACTATTGGCACTTCATCAAGATAAAAAGTTTCTGCACGGCAAAGCAAACGATCAACAAAACAAAAAGGCAACCTATGGAATCGAAGAAGATATCTGCAAATGATATTACAGATAAAGGGCTGGTATCCAAGATCTATAAAGAACTCCTCAAACTCGACACCCAAAAAATGGGCAGAAGACACAAAGAGATACTTGTCCAGAGAAGACATACAAATGGCCAACAGACACATGAAAAAATGCTCCACATCACTTGCCATCAGGCAAATACAAATCAAAACTACAATGAGATACCACCTTACACCAGTTAGAATGGTTAAAATTAACAAGGCCGGGGGCACCTGGGTGGCACAGCGGTTAAGCGTCTGCCTTCGGCTCAGGGCGTGATCCCAGCATTATGGGATGGAGCCCCACATCAGGCTCCTCCGCTATGAGCCTGCTTCTTCCTCTCCCACTCCCCCTGCTTGTGTTCCCTCTCTCGCTGGCTGTCTCTATCTCTGTGGAATAAATAAATAAAATCTTGAAAAGAAATTAACAAGACAGGAAATAAAAAAAAGTCAGAGAGGATGTGGAGAAAGGGGAGCCCTCTACCACTACTCGTGAGAATTCAAGCTGGTACAGCCACTTTTGAAAACAATATGGAGATTCCTCAAGACGTTGAACACAGAGCTATCCTACGACCCACCAATTGCACTACTGGGTATTTACCCCATAGACACAGAGTAATGAAAAGAAGGGGCACCTGTATCCCAATGTTCATAGCAGCAATGTCCCTAATAGCCAAACTGTGGAAGGAGCCAAGATGTCCTTCAGCAGATGAATGGACAAAGAAGATGTGGTTCATCTATACAATGGAATATGACTCAGTCATCAGAAAGGATGAATACCCACCATTTGCACCAACGTGGATGGACCAGGAGGGGATTATGCTAAGTGAAATTAAGTCAAGCAGAGAAAGACAATTATCATATGGTTTCACTCCTATGTGGAATGGAAGGAATAGCATGGAGGACATTAGGAGAAGGAAGGGAAAAGTGAAGGTGGGGAATGAGAGGGGGAGATGAACCATGAGAGACTATTGACACTGGGAAACAAACTGAAGGTTGCAGAAAGGGAGGGGTAGGGGAATGGGTTATCCTGGTGATGGGTATTAAGGAGGGCACGTGTCATAATGAGCACTAGGTGTTATATGCAAACAATGAATCCTGGAACACTACATCAAAAACAAATGAAGTACTGTAGGGTGACTAACATCATTTTTAAAAAAGAGAAAGATATGAAATCCATACAGGAAAACGGTCACTATTTGCAAATGACATGAAATCCCAAAAGATTCCACAAAAAAAAAAAAAAAAAAAACTGTTAGAATAAACAAATTCAAGAAAGCTGCAGGATATAAAGTCAATATACAGAGACCTGTTGTCTTTATTTTTTTTCAGATTTTATTTATTTATTTGACAGGAAGAGAAAAAGCACGAGCCGGGGGAGTGTCAGAAAGACGGAGAAGCAGACCCTCGCTAAGCGGGGAGCCCAACACGGGGCTCGATCCCAGAACTCTGACCTGAGCAGAAGGCAGACGCTTCACCTATGGAGCCACCCAGATGACCCAACTTCTTGCATTTCTGTATACTGATGACACACTTTCGCAAAGAGAAATTAAAAAAGCAATGCCATTTACAATTGCATCAAAAAAAAAATCTAGGAATAAAAGTAACCAACAATGAGAAAGACATAGTACACTCAACACATGGCAGAAAAGAAATGAAAAACATGTGTGTCGAGGGGGGCAGAATGTATGGGTCAAAGATTTGGAAGGCAACACAAACAAATGGAAGCATACGCCATGCTCCTTAACTGGAAGAGTTAATTATGTGAACATGTCCATCGTACCCAAAGCAATCGACAGATGTGATGAAATCCCCATCTGAATTCCAGTGGCATTATTCGAGGAAATAGAAAACAGTCCTCAAACTTGTATGGAATCACAAAAGACCCCAAATACCCAAAGCAACCTGGAGAAAGAAAGGTGCAGTCAACACACTCCTGGATTTCAAGCTAGATTACAAAGCTGTTGTCATCTAAACAGGATGGTACTGGCAGAAACACAGACACCAGGTCAGTGGAACAGAACAGAAAGCTCAGAAACTTACCCACACGTAGATGACCCTAACTTACGACACAGCAGCAGAAGATATGCCATGAGGGAAGGACTGTCTCTTCAGTGAGCGGTAACAGGCAAACTGGACACTAAATGCAGAAGAATATAACTGGGTCACTTTCTTACACCACACACAAAATTTTTAATGGATGAATGATTTGAACATAAGACCCGAATCCATAAACCTCCAAGAAGACACAGGTACTAAGTCTCTCGACATTGGTTTTGGCAAAGAGTCTTCAGATCGGACACCAAATGCAAAGGCAACAAAAGCAAAAATAAACAAGTGGAACAACATCAAACTGAAATCTTCCACACGGCAAAAGAAACCATCAAAAACTTAAAAGGCCACTGACCCAATAAGAAAAAAATATCTGCGAATCATATGTGTGAGAAGAGGCTAATATCCAAAATGCACACAACACTCATACAAATCAAAACAAAAAAAACTGTATAAAAAATGGGGTGAATATGTGAATAGATACTGTCCAAAGATGGCACACAGGTGCCAACAGACAGAAAAAGTTGTTCGACATCACTGAGCATCGTCAGGGAAACATCAGTCAAACCCACAATCGGCTATCCCCTCACAACTGTTGGAACAGCAATTGTCCCAGAGACAGACACCAGGTGGGGTCAAGGGCGTGCAGACGAGGAGACACTGTGCGCTGTTGGTGGGAATGGAAATTGGTGCAGCCACTGTGACAAACGGTATGGAGGTTCCTGAAAAAATAAATACAACTACCACATGACCCAGTAATGGCTCTACTGAGTATTGATTTGGAGAACACAAAAATACTGCCTCAAAAAGACAGATGCACTCCCACGTTCACTGCAGCATTATTCACAATAACCAGACATGGAAACACAGACCTTGGGGGCCTTATGCCAAGTAACTCAGACACAGAAAGACAAATACCAGATGCTCTCATGTACATTCCACGTGGAATAAACAAATACTGAACACATAGATACTGAGAGCAGATTGGTAGGTGCCAGATTCGGGGATGGGGTGGTAGAAACGGGTGACGGTGGTCCAAGTCTCAATGTTTGAGTGAGAAAATCCGACAGTCATGAAATGTTCTGTCCAGCATGGAGACTAAAACTAACCCCGCAGCATGGGGTATAGGTTTCCCTGCTCTTTGAAAGTACAGGGCTTCTGAGAAACCTTGCACAGCAGAAATGGTGTAAAGAAGGGATGACCGTTCATTTACACGGAAAAATTGGACAGTGTGCTCAGACTCCAAGATTCCTTCTCTTTGGCTTTTCTTAGGCCTCAGGACACAAGTTTCTAACGGAGGCCCAGCATAAATGAAGATAAAGCACAGCAGAGGCTCACAGACACAATTCAAAGTGCTGGTGGCTGGATGCGGAGAGCGGTTCCCAGCGGAAGGAGCTGGTTGGGGTGCACGCCGCCTCTGTCGTGCTTCTCCCCAAAACAGATGCTGAACGCGATTCTCACTGTTCACCTTTTTTCATAAGAGGGAAATCCTCTTTAGGTCTCTTCCTCTCACTGAAGCTGGGTAATAACGTAGTTCTTTCAAGAAAGCCAAGTGTCTTACTGTGAACGTTTAAAAGCTGGGGGATACTTGTACTTGAGCATTGCTGAGGGAGGAGATGTGAAAGGTTCTCCCAGACACAAACCTCAGCAGATCCACCGGGAAAGGCACCTTCCTCAGCATGCGGAACACGGACTACCTCCTTACCCCAGAAACCCTCTCCTTCCCCTCGATCAGGACAACCCACAACAGCTGGGAGTTACCCCAATTCCTCCGTTCTCCTGCTCCTAATAGCTAACTCATCAGCAAATCCTGTGAGCTCCATCTTCAAAATGGACCCAGAATAGGTCTAACCACTCCATCCAAGGCCACCTGTCTGGTCCACAGTGCCTGAGTTCCTGGAAAAGCTTCGTCATTGACCTGCCTTGCCATCCTCAACCCTCTGTCACCTGTTCTCAACGCTGTAGCCACGATGGCCTAGTGAAACAGGGTCTCATGGGGTTATAGCCCTGGAATGGCTTTCTGTCGCCCTCTGTCACCTCCCTGAGGTCATGTCCTAAGCTGTCCCCTGTGGCCACAGGGCCTTCTTGCTGCTCCTGGACATATCTGGAATTCTCCTGCCCCAGAGCCTTTGCACATGCTTTCCCTTCTGTTTAGAATGCTCTTGATGTGTTCTCACTCGCCTTCTGAGAAGTCTGAATTGGAGTGACAGGGACAGAAGGTGAGGCTGTGTGTGTTGGGTGAGGCTGGTGGCCCAGAAAAAGGTTTTCTGCCAGCTCTCCACCTGTGCCTCACTTGTCCTCAGCCAGGAACTTGCACACAGCCCTCACCTGTCACAACTCTCACACAGGAGACCCACAGCCACCCCTGGAGCCCACCCTGCCCACACCCTGCTGCAGAATGCATTCAGCTCTCCTCTGGGACCCCTGTCAGCTTTACCCAGACCTGGAACTCCCCCGTCTCCTGCAAAGCTCCCGGATTCCCCCTCTTCTTGCAAAATCACACTGGCGCAAGGCTTTCATGAGAAAGCTATAATGCTAACTAATGAAAGGTTCACACCTACTTTCCCCTTCTGTTGCCTTTCTCTCCTTCTGTCCTACCTGTGCAAACTGTAACATATCAGTGGAACATGAACATGCTCTGAGACCTGAATCTTTCATTGCAGCTTTCTGAGGACTCCTTATGTGATAAGAAACTAGTGTATCTTACGACAGGGTGTTTTACAACTATCATCTATAGAACAGTACAGCCCAAATCACTACAATTTTACCTCACTCTTCATGAAGCAGAACACTTTTTCCTTTCTTCTTTTACTTAAATTCCAGTTAGTTCACATGCCATGGAATATTCGCTTCAGGGGTAGGATTTAGTGATTCCTCACCTGCATACAGTACCCAGTGCTCATCACAAGCGCCCTCCTTAATACCCCTCACCCATTTAACTCTTCCCCCCACGCCCCTGTCCTGCAGCAACACTCAGTTTGTTCTCCAAGGTTGAGTCTATTTCCTTGTTTGCCTTTCTCATCACCCCTCAACTCTGTTCATCTGTTTTCTTTCTGAAATTCCACAAGCGTGAGAGCATAGGATATTTGTCTTTCCTCACTAATCTTGCTTAGCTTAATACACTCTAGATCCATCCACATCCTTGCAAATGGTAAGATTTCATTCTTTTTGAAGCTGGGTCATATTCCCATATATATATATATATACACATATACATATATACATATATATACGTATCCCACATCTGCTTTATCCATTCATCAGTGCATGGACTTTGGGATTCTCTCCATAGTTTGGCTACTGTGCACATTGTTGCTATAAACATCATGGTGCATGTACCCCCTTCGAATGTGCATTTTTGTATCTTTTGGGTAAGCACCTAGGAGAGCAATTGCTGGATCATGTGGTTGTTCAATGTTTAACTTTTTGAGGAACCCCCACACTGTTTCCCAGACTGTCTGCACCACTCTGCATTCCCACCAACAGGATGGGAGGGTTCCCCTTTAAGCAGAACATTATCTGCTGGCAATTTCATAAGAGGAAACAAAACCTCTGCGAGATGCACCCAGGGTCAGGCAAGCAGTTGCAGAATTCACCCCAAGGCTCCTGACGCCAAGCCCCTTGAAGCCACCAGCATGCCACTATCCAAAAGAATTCCCAGACTCTCCTTCTGACTCCACCACCAAAGAAACTACAGACAGAATATGGCACCTCAAAATATCGAGATAATAGTAAAACTAGAAAGTCAAGCTCAACTTTTAAACAGGAACAGGCCCATTTGGATAATTTTGAATTTTCCCTCCACCCTAATTTTAACTCTTCTGGTGAATAAACTAATCAATGATGAAACATCACCTTTGTCAAATGACATCATCCAAGTCTGTATCAGATGAAAAAAAGCCACCTAACTCTAGATGCTGGCCACTCAACCATATCTTAGGCCCAATTGAATAAACATTGTTAGACGAAGGAACAAATTAGGTGTTACAAACAGGCACAGAGTGAATCTCACCTTCCCTTTCTAATAAAAGAGGGTTCCTAGGAAACAGATAGTCAAAATACATTTGTAAGCAATAAATGGACAGAGAAATTGTGATCCCCTGCAAAGTTCTACCTGCAGGGAAACTAAGTAATTCTTGCACCAAACCCAGAATGCTGACAGCTACTTCAATTTTACTTTGTGGCTCAACTAGAGAAAAGAGAAAAGCCCAGGAGGTTTTGGGATAATGAGAGGTTTTACCTCCAGTCCTGACATAGATAGGACATTATGCCAAAATAGCTGTGTTTTCTCTGAACACTGGCGTCCTGTGACAAGCTGCCTCCCTGACTCAGATGCTGACGTTCAAAACCTCGAGTCTCATGGAGCCAGAGCAGAGAAGTGCTGTCAGCTGGGGAGAAGAAGGCACCTCTGACCTAAAGCCTGCACACCTGCTTCGGTTTCTGGACGAAGGGGCAACACATACTTGTTGTTTAGCACTAATTATCTTCATTCTCAATAGACCAATGACCTTGCCTTTTCTGGAAAGCAGACTTACTCTTCTAAAGAAACCCTCAATTCGTCTATTCCCAATGCAACTAGAGTGGGGTCTGGTTTACGCCCGCCTCCAGGCCCCCACCTGGAGGATTTTCCTGCATGATTCTAACAGCCAATTACCACTAACTCGGGGGCACACGGGGCATAATGCTGAAGTTGGGGGATGGCTCTGGGGCTTGCTACTGCCACACCTGTGCCAGGGGGGACCAGGGCACACCCTGCTGAACTCGGGGTACTGCTCAAGATGCATCACCTGCACTGTGTCAGAGAACCGGGGGACACCCCACTGAAGGTGGGGATTCTGTGAGGTCCTTGCCCGCACTCTTCCCGGGGAACAGGGGAAACCCTGAAATTCTGCAACCCATCCCACAAAAGCTCAGGTGAGTGGGCGCCCTGGAGTTCACGGGTATGGGGAATAAGGCCAGTTGAGGACATGGGGCGGAAGAGACTTTAAAGGGAAAAAGAAAACTCACCTGAGTCCCCACAATGAACCCTCTCCACGTGCCCTTCCAGAACCCTGCCTCCCACCTGGGGCGCACCCTACCCCCCGACCCCCACCCCGGGGCATGCTGCTCACTCACCAGCCCGGACCTCCGCAGGGCAACTCTCTCTCTCCCAGTGCCCCTTCTTCTGCCCCAGGTCTGCAACCCGCTGCAACTCTGGGACCGCCCACAGAGACGTAGCTCCACCCCCAAGCGGTGATTGGTCGGGGAGGGTGGTGCCCTAGCCCCTTGGATGCCGGGCAACCCGCCCTCAAGCCCCTGGAACCCTGAAAGTGCAGGGGGTCCAAGAGGCGCCTCCTCTACTCAACACCCAGCACAGGCATGGGTGGGGTCGTGGGCCGGGCTCCCCCCCACACACCTGGCCCCTTCCAGGGACCCCTCTAGCTGCAGACCACCCTCAGCGTCCTGCCCCTTCCCTTTCTGCACCAGCCCTCCCTGCTGGGGTGTGCCTGGTTCTGGGCAAGGTCAGTGGCTCTCAGACCCTCCAAGGCTTGGGCTTTAGGACATGCAATGATTTCATGCATTTTCAGTATGTACATGTCAGTATGACTTTAATCTTATGGGAGCCAAAGAGGTTCTTTATTTTTTCTTATCTTCATGTTGGCATTTTTGGTTATTGTTTTCTTCTCGAAACAGATGTACAACATGTGCTTGGGGCAGAAATAGGGCCCATGCTTTGAGGTTTTGCCCAGTCATTTTGAGCCGGGTAAAATGTTAAAGGATAGCTTCCCTGGGAGCCCAGGATCAGGGCCCACAGATGATATAAGATAAACATTACTTTTATCATTATAATTGCTCCTAAATGGAGGAATTTGAGACAAAAGCACCTTTCACAAGAGTACCAAGAAATCAAAATGATGCCCACAGAAGGCTACCTGCTCCATGGTCAGCACAGGTAACAGAAGTGTTCACAGTCTCTGGACTCCTGCCCTTCTCCTGCCCAAATCTCTGAAGCACACAGACCACTTAAAATCAGAATTGTAGAACTGCTAGACACCTTAGAGATGTCTGGCACCATTCCCTTGGACTACAGTATAAAACACAGTAGCTCATTGTCACAAACTAATTTCAACATGAAGTGCCCCCTGGATGCACTAAGTTCTTTCTCTGCAAATGTTGACTAATGTAAGTCACAGTCATACCAGTTAAACACTACGATGGCTGGGAAGTCATCGCCGGTAAGGGAATATTTTAGCCTTGTTTATAAGCATTGGCTCACTTTGTAGAAGAGGCTGAGCTGAGTGTTTTTAAATACTATTTCAGGTACAAGAGACGAGTTAAGATGGCGGAGGAGTAGGGGACCCCTTTTTCACAGGTCCCCTGAGTCGAGCTGGATAGGTACCAGACCAGCCTAAACAACCACGGAATCAGCCTGAGACGCAGGAAGATACATCTGGATCTCTACAAATGAACATCTCCAGCGCTGAGTATTGAGGTACGAAGCGGGGAGCCGTGAAACCGGGCACAGATATCGGAAGATAAACGGAAGGGGGAGGGAGCCGCCGCGTTCGGGCGCCGGGAAGCGGCAGCCACCTGCACGGGGGGAGCGGGCGCACTCACAGAGGGCACCCGCGAGAGAGCGGACTGAGACCGGTGAGCCGGGAGCGCGCGCCACCAGGCATCTCGCGGAACCCGGGAATCCCGTGTGCTCACGGGATCCAGACTGAGACCGGGAGCTCCCGGAGCGCATGCGGGGCAGCTGGCAGCTGGCAGGCCACCTGCACGGGGGAGCGGGCGGACTCACGGTCGGCACCCGCGAAACAGCAGACTGAGACCCTGAACCGGGTGCGCGCGCCACCAGGCTTCTCAGGGAATTCCTGAATCCCGGTGTGCTCACGGGATCCAGACTGAGACCAGGAGCTTCTGGAGCGCGCGCAGGGCGGCTGGCGGTTGGCGGGCCACCTGCACGGGGGAGCGGGCGGACTCGCGGTCGGCACCCACGAAACAGCAGACCGAGACCCTGAACCGGGTGCGCGCGCCACCAGGCTTCTCACGGAACTCCGGAATCCTGGTGTGCTCACGGGATCCAGACTGAGACCGGGAGATCCGGGAGCGCGCGGGGGCGGCTGGCGGCTGGCGGCATTAGAAACACAAAGGACAGAGACGCGCCTGCCCTGGAAGGGAGGGCAGGGACGCCGGGTGTGGGGCGCACATCCCGGGACGCTACAGGGTTGAGCAGCACCAACAGTAACGGAGTTAAAGTGGCCAGAACATCGGTGGAGAATGGGCCGCAATCCCTCTGTTCTGTGACAATTCAGCCTCTGCTGCTCTGACTCTCAGAAGAGGCACAGCAGACCGCCAGAGAAAGCCGCCAGGGAACAAAAGCCTGGAAATACCGGCTCACAGCGTGCCCACCCCCATCCCCCCTCGCAGGGGACACGGAAACTCTACCCAAACAGGGTTGCCTGAGTATGGGCCTGGCAAAATACAAACTCTTAACAAGAGAGAACAAACGGATGGTTACCAGAGAGGAGGAGGTGCATGGAGGGATGAGTGAAATAGATGAAGCGGATGAAGAGGACACTTTTCTGGATGACCACTGAGTAATATATAGAATTACTGAATCACTCTCTTGTACACCTGAAACGAATGTAACACTGTATGTTAGCTCTACTGGAATTAAAATAAATTTTTTAAAAAGATTTTTCTTTCAGGAACCTCTTTGAAAAAGCTTTTCCTCTGCAATGTGCATAAGCCCTACTTGGGAGGATTCACTCTACAATAATTATTCATTCTATGCCTCGAATTCAGATTTCACTGAGTTCTTACTGTGGATCCCAGCCCACGGGAGCCATGGTCCTTTTCTGTCCAGGCTCAGCACCTATGCCTTCAAGATTGGAAGTAGAGACACATGTCACTTCACAGTCCAGAAAGCTATTATTGTTTCTGTTTCAGTGTGAGAGAGTCACAGACTTTGGGACAGGTTTCAGAGCAGGTTTATTATGGATCCTGGATCTCTACTTCAATGTTCATTACCTGGATCCATTTGGCTAATAGGTTCCCTGTGGATGGACTTGCTTCCAAGCACATACATGGAAGATGCAAAGGTGAGTGGGCTTGGTGCGGGACAGGAAGAAGACCAAAATCAGACAAGGGTCCGACCCCTCCCCTGATCCAGGAACTGCTACAGGAGAGGGTATGGGAGGTAGAATCCATGCGAAACTCCAAGGTCACCAGCTGAACACAGGAGGCATAGGTCAAGGGATCTGGAGATGCAGGGGTTGAAGGCTGCTCTGAGCTACCTCTGGGAGGAAGGGAGGGAAGGAATGGGGAGACACTGCCTGCCCCTGGCCTATGCCAGCTGCCCACCGCTCCGACACGCATCAGTCTACACAGCTGACACACAGCCTGGGCTCAGGATGGGCTGGCTCGGGTCCCTCAATCCTCAGTGGGACAGCTGGCCCCAGGGCTCAGCGACAGGCTGAGGGAGATGAGAGGGAAAGCTGCCCCACCCAGGTCATCCCCTCCTTGAGCAGACAGCCCTTCGGAACTGCTAAAAAAAAAAAAAAAAAAACCACTAACGGCGTTGAAAGACATGCCATGGATGAACTAAGGCATAGAGATATGTAAAATAACATTCACTTTTAAGTTCAGAGCTGTCATCTCAGGAAGTGGGGAGAGCTTCCCTGAAGAAGACTGAGGGGAGGGCAGGCCATGCTGAAAAGGGAGACATGGCTCTCCTGATTGGGGACCTGCAGCCCCCTTCCAGGGCAGGACATCATCCTCGCATCACACGAGATCCATGGAAGTGTTCCATCAGGGCCAGATGTTTGTCTCGAGAAGGCTACCCTGGCATCGGACTGCACAGGGCACCAGGGACGAGGGCCAGATGGAGGACGGACAATACCCCGGAGGCCATGGGGCAAGAGCAGAGGCACACGACCTTGAAGATGATGATGAAAAGCAGGAGGTGGCAGCATGGAGCCGGCCCGAAAGTGCCATGGGAGCAGTGCCCACAGCTACACTGACTGGGGGCCTTCTGTGCCAGGTGTGGCTGACTTCAGTGGGCTCCAGACTAGTCCTGACCACAAGTCTAGGAAGTGTGCACCACCCCCGGCCTCCTCTCCCCTTGCAGCTGCTAGGAATCACGGTCACAGACCCTGGTCAGCTTTCGTGGAAACCAAGCAGTGGCTCCCCCGCATGCTGCACCTCTGGTGGTGGTCCAGTGCGACCCTCGTGCCTGGCCAGACACTGATGTCTACCTGTCTCCACACAAATCCACAGACAGGAGGGTGTCCCTGAATTCCACAGCACCTGATGAAACAGATCCACGGAACCCAACACCCAGTGGGTCACTCGGGATCTCACCTATGAGGTCATGGAGCTCACCATACCCTATTTCCGTCACTTCCCACAGAAAGCCTGGTTCTGATCCCCCACGATACCATACATCCTGGTTGCTGACCTGGGGTCATGCCATGAACCCACATGGCACCTTTCTTTTAGAGAAGCCTATGCCTACACCTCCTAGAAAATATTTCTAATGAAGTACAAGCCCATCAGGACTACGGTGTGAACGGTAGCACACAGCCTGCATGGTAGTAGTCAGTAATTCTAACAAGGGTTAACCCCACCCCCCGTCTCACAAAACCTTCCTCCGTCCCCACGGAACTCATGGTCTGCCCTCAGAAAACCCTCCAGGAAACAAACCTTTCATCTGAATGCTCTCTTCACCTTCTGCTACAAATCTTGTCCAACCACAATGGTATGAAACTAGAAATCAGTCTCAAGAAAAAAATGGGACAGTCAAAAACAGGTGGAGATTGGGGGGCCTGGGTGGCTCAGTCATTAAGGATCTGCCTTCAGCTCAGGTCGTGATCCCAGGAGCCTGGGATCTAGCCCCGAATCAGGCTCCTTGCTCAGTGGGAAGCCCGCTTCTCCCTCTCCCACCCCCCTCCTTGCGTTCCCTCTCTCTCTGTCTCACTCTCTGCCAGATACTTAAATAATCTTAAAAAAATATGTGGAGATTTAACAACATGCTACTGAACAACCAACAGTCAAAGAAGAAATCAAAAAAAATTTAGAAGTACCTTGACACTGATGAAAAAGACAACCTACAGAAACTTATGGGATGCAGCAAAAGTAGCTCTACGGGGGGGACGTTCATAGAAATTCAAGTCTTCATCAATCCATGAGAATGCTCTCCAATAAACAACCTGATTTCTGTGGTAAAGAAGTAGAAAAAAAAAAAAACAGCAAACAAAGCCCCAAATTAGTAGAAATAAGGAAATAACAAAAAGGAATGCATAAATAAATCCAACAGAGACTAAAAAGACAAAAAAAAAAAACAAAACCACACAATGAAAATGAGAGCTGCCTTTTTTGGAAAGATAAACAAAACTGACAAACTTAGCTAGACTCACCAAGAAAGACAGAGGACTCGAATGCAATCAGGAAAGAAAGATAATGGATTCCTGTCTCATATCAAAATCAAAAGAACTCTTCAACCTTGGACACAACAACTTCTTGCAAGCCACGTCTCTAAAGGCAAAGGAAATAAAAGCAAAAATGAACTATTGGCACTTCATCAAGATAAAAAGTTTCTGCACGGCAAAGCAAACGATCAACAAAACAAAAAGGCAACCTATGGAATCGAAGAAGATATCTGCAAATGATATTACAGATAAAGGGCTGGTATCCAAGATCTATAAAGAACTCCTCAAACTCGACACCCAAAAAATGGGCAGAAGACACAAAGAGATACTTGTCCAGAGAAGACATACAAATGGCCAACAGACACATGAAAAAATGCTCCACATCACTTGCCATCAGGCAAATACAAATCAAAACTACAATGAGATACCACCTTACACCAGTTAGAATGGTTAAAATTAACAAGGCCGGGGGCACCTGGGTGGCACAGCGGTTAAGCGTCTGCCTTCGGCTCAGGGCGTGATCCCAGCATTATGGGATGGAGCCCCACATCAGGCTCCTCCGCTATGAGCCTGCTTCTTCCTCTCCCACTCCCCCTGCTTGTGTTCCCTCTCTCGCTGGCTGTCTCTATCTCTGTGGAATAAATAAATAAAATCTTGAGAAGAAATTAACAAAACAGGAAATAAAAAAATGTCAGAGAGGATGTGGAGAAAGGGGAGCCCTCTACCACTACTCGTGAGAATTCAAGCTGGTACAGCCACTTTTGAAAACAATATGGAGATTCCTCAAGACGTTGAACACAGAGCTATCCTACGACCCACCAATTGCACTACTGGGTATTTACCCCATAGACACAGAGTAATGAAAAGAAGGGGCACCTGTATCCCAATGTTCATAGCAGCAATGTCCCTAATAGCCAAACTGTGGAAGGAGCCAAGATGTCCTTCAGCAGATGAATGGACAAAGAAGATGTGGTTCATCTATACAATGGAATATGACTCAGTCATCAGAAAGGATGAATACCCACCATTTGCACCAACGTGGATGGACCAGGAGGGGATTATGCTAAGTGAAATTAAGTCAAGCAGAGAAAGACAATTATCATATGGTTTCACTCCTATGTGGAATGGAAGGAATAGCATGGAGGACATTAGGAGAAGGAAGGGAAAAGTGAAGGTGGGGAATGAGAGGGGGAGATGAACCATGAGAGACTATTGACACTGGGAAACAAACTGAAGGTTGCAGAAAGGGAGGGGTAGGGGAATGGGTTATCCTGGTGATGGGTATTAAGGAGGGCACGTGTCATAATGAGCACTAGGTGTTATATGCAAACAATGAATCCTGGAACACTACATCAAAAACAAATGAAGTACTGTAGGGTGACTAACATCATTTTTAAAAAAGAGAAAGATATGAAATCCATACAGGAAAACGGTCACTATTTGCAAATGACATGAAATCCCAAAAGATTCCACAAAAAAAAAAAAAAAAAAAACTGTTAGAATAAACAAATTCAAGAAAGCTGCAGGATATAAAGTCAATATACAGAGACCTGTTGTCTTTATTTTTTTTCAGATTTTATTTATTTATTTGACAGGAAGAGAAAAAGCACGAGCCGGGGGAGTGTCAGAAAGACGGAGAAGCAGACCCTCGCTAAGCGGGGAGCCCAACACGGGGCTCGATCCCAGAACTCTGACCTGAGCAGAAGGCAGACGCTTCACCTATGGAGCCACCCAGATGACCCAACTTCTTGCATTTCTGTATACTGATGACACACTTTCGCAAAGAGAAATTAAAAAAGCAATGCCATTTACAATTGCATCAAAAAAAAAATCTAGGAATAAAAGTAACCAACAATGAGAAAGACATAGTACACTCAACACATGGCAGAAAAGAAATGAAAAACATGTGTGTCGAGGGGGGCAGAATGTATGGGTCAAAGATTTGGAAGGCAACACAAACAAATGGAAGCATACGCCATGCTCCTTAACTGGAAGAGTTAATTATGTGAACATGTCCATCGTACCCAAAGCAATCGACAGATGTGATGAAATCCCCATCTGAATTCCAGTGGCATTATTCGAGGAAATAGAAAACAGTCCTCAAACTTGTATGGAATCACAAAAGACCCCAAATACCCAAAGCAACCTGGAGAAAGAAAGGTGCAGTCAACACACTCCTGGATTTCAAGCTAGATTACAAAGCTGTTGTCATCTAAACAGGATGGTACTGGCAGAAACACAGACACCAGGTCAGTGGAACAGAACAGAAAGCTCAGAAACTTACCCACACGTAGATGACCCTAACTTACGACACAGCAGCAGAAGATATGCCATGAGGGAAGGACTGTCTCTTCAGTGAGCGGTAACAGGCAAACTGGACACTAAATGCAGAAGAATATAACTGGGTCACTTTCTTACACCACACACAAAATTTTTAATGGATGAATGATTTGAACATAAGACCCGAATCCATAAACCTCCAAGAAGACACAGGTACTAAGTCTCTCGACATTGGTTTTGGCAAAGAGTCTTCAGATCGGACACCAAATGCAAAGGCAACAAAAGCAAAAATAAACAAGTGGAACAACATCAAACTGAAATCTTCCACACGGCAAAAGAAACCATCAAAAACTTAAAAGGCCACTGACCCAATAAGAAAAAAATATCTGCGAATCATATGTGTGAGAAGAGGCTAATATCCAAAATGCACACAACACTCATACAAATCAAAACAAAAAAAACTGTATAAAAAATGGGGTGAATATGTGAATAGATACTGTCCAAAGATGGCACACAGGTGCCAACAGACAGAAAAAGTTGTTCGACATCACTGAGCATCGTCAGGGAAACATCAGTCAAACCCACAATCGGCTATCCCCTCACAACTGTTGGAACAGCAATTGTCCCAGAGACAGACACCAGGTGGGGTCAAGGGCGTGCAGACGAGGAGACACTGTGCGCTGTTGGTGGGAATGGAAATTGGTGCAGCCACTGTGACAAACGGTATGGAGGTTCCTGAAAAAATAAATACAACTACCACATGACCCAGTAATGGCTCTACTGAGTATTGATTTGGAGAACACAAAAATACTGCCTCAAAAAGACAGATGCACTCCCACGTTCACTGCAGCATTATTCACAATAACCAGACATGGAAACACAGACCTTGGGGGCCTTATGCCAAGTAACTCAGACACAGAAAGACAAATACCAGATGCTCTCATGTACATTCCACGTGGAATAAACAAATACTGAACACATAGATACTGAGAGCAGATTGGTAGGTGCCAGATTCGGGGATGGGGTGGTAGAAACGGGTGACGGTGGTCCAAGTCTCAATGTTTGAGTGAGAAAATCCGACAGTCATGAAATGTTCTGTCCAGCATGGAGACTAAAACTAACCCCGCAGCATGGGGTATAGGTTTCCCTGCTCTTTGAAAGTACAGGGCTTCTGAGAAACCTTGCACAGCAGAAATGGTGTAAAGAAGGGATGACCGTTCATTTACACGGAAAAATTGGACAGTGTGCTCAGACTCCAAGATTCCTTCTCTTTGGCTTTTCTTAGGCCTCAGGACACAAGTTTCTAACGGAGGCCCAGCATAAATGAAGATAAAGCACAGCAGAGGCTCACAGACACAATTCAAAGTGCTGGTGGCTGGATGCGGAGAGCGGTTCCCAGCGGAAGGAGCTGGTTGGGGTGCACGCCGCCTCTGTCGTGCTTCTCCCCAAAACAGATGCTGAACGCGATTCTCACTGTTCACCTTTTTTCATAAGAGGGAAATCCTCTTTAGGTCTCTTCCTCTCACTGAAGCTGGGTAATAACGTAGTTCTTTCAAGAAAGCCAAGTGTCTTACTGTGAACGTTTAAAAGCTGGGGGATACTTGTACTTGAGCATTGCTGAGGGAGGAGATGTGAAAGGTTCTCCCAGACACAAACCTCAGCAGATCCACCGGGAAAGGCACCTTCCTCAGCATGCGGAACACGGACTACCTCCTTACCCCAGAAACCCTCTCCTTCCCCTCGATCAGGACAACCCACAACAGCTGGGAGTTACCCCAATTCCTCCGTTCTCCTGCTCCTAATAGCTAACTCATCAGCAAATCCTGTGAGCTCCATCTTCAAAATGGACCCAGAATAGGTCTAACCACTCCATCCAAGGCCACCTGTCTGGTCCACAGTGCCTGAGTTCCTGGAAAAGCTTCGTCATTGACCTGCCTTGCCATCCTCAACCCTCTGTCACCTGTTCTCAACGCTGTAGCCACGATGGCCTAGTGAAACAGGGTCTCATGGGGTTATAGCCCTGGAATGGCTTTCTGTCGCCCTCTGTCACCTCCCTGAGGTCATGTCCTAAGCTGTCCCCTGTGGCCACAGGGCCTTCTTGCTGCTCCTGGACATATCTGGAATTCTCCTGCCCCAGAGCCTTTGCACATGCTTTCCCTTCTGTTTAGAATGCTCTTGATGTGTTCTCACTCGCCTTCTGAGAAGTCTGAATTGGAGTGACAGGGACAGAAGGTGAGGCTGTGTGTGTTGGGTGAGGCTGGTGGCCCAGAAAAAGGTTTTCTGCCAGCTCTCCACCTGTGCCTCACTTGTCCTCAGCCAGGAACTTGCACACAGCCCTCACCTGTCACAACTCTCACACAGGAGACCCACAGCCACCCCTGGAGCCCACCCTGCCCACACCCTGCTGCAGAATGCATTCAGCTCTCCTCTGGGACCCCTGTCAGCTTTACCCAGACCTGGAACTCCCCCGTCTCCTGCAAAGCTCCCGGATTCCCCCTCTTCTTGCAAAATCACACTGGCGCAAGGCTTTCATGAGAAAGCTATAATGCTAACTAATGAAAGGTTCACACCTACTTTCCCCTTCTGTTGCCTTTCTCTCCTTCTGTCCTACCTGTGCAAACTGTAACATATCAGTGGAACATGAACATGCTCTGAGACCTGAATCTTTCATTGCAGCTTTCTGAGGACTCCTTATGTGATAAGAAACTAGTGTATCTTACGACAGGGTGTTTTACAACTATCATCTATAGAACAGTACAGCCCAAATCACTACAATTTTACCTCACTCTTCATGAAGCAGAACACTTTTTCCTTTCTTCTTTTACTTAAATTCCAGTTAGTTCACATGCCATGGAATATTCGCTTCAGGGGTAGGATTTAGTGATTCCTCACCTGCATACAGTACCCAGTGCTCATCACAAGCGCCCTCCTTAATACCCCTCACCCATTTAACTCTTCCCCCCACGCCCCTGTCCTGCAGCAACACTCAGTTTGTTCTCCAAGGTTGAGTCTATTTCCTTGTTTGCCTTTCTCATCACCCCTCAACTCTGTTCATCTGTTTTCTTTCTGAAATTCCACAAGCGTGAGAGCATAGGATATTTGTCTTTCCTCACTAATCTTGCTTAGCTTAATACACTCTAGATCCATCCACATCCTTGCAAATGGTAAGATTTCATTCTTTTTGAAGCTGGGTCATATTCCCATATATATATATATATACACATATACATATATACATATATATACGTATCCCACATCTGCTTTATCCATTCATCAGTGCATGGACTTTGGGATTCTCTCCATAGTTTGGCTACTGTGCACATTGTTGCTATAAACATCATGGTGCATGTACCCCCTTCGAATGTGCATTTTTGTATCTTTTGGGTAAGCACCTAGGAGAGCAATTGCTGGATCATGTGGTTGTTCAATGTTTAACTTTTTGAGGAACCCCCACACTGTTTCCCAGACTGTCTGCACCACTCTGCATTCCCACCAACAGGATGGGAGGGTTCCCCTTTAAGCAGAACATTATCTGCTGGCAATTTCATAAGAGGAAACAAAACCTCTGCGAGATGCACCCAGGGTCAGGCAAGCAGTTGCAGAATTCACCCCAAGGCTCCTGACGCCAAGCCCCTTGAAGCCACCAGCATGCCACTATCCAAAAGAATTCCCAGACTCTCCTTCTGACTCCACCACCAAAGAAACTACAGACAGAATATGGCACCTCAAAATATCGAGATAATAGTAAAACTAGAAAGTCAAGCTCAACTTTTAAACAGGAACAGGCCCATTTGGATAATTTTGAATTTTCCCTCCACCCTAATTTTAACTCTTCTGGTGAATAAACTAATCAATGATGAAACATCACCTTTGTCAAATGACATCATCCAAGTCTGTATCAGATGAAAAAAAGCCACCTAACTCTAGATGCTGGCCACTCAACCATATCTTAGGCCCAATTGAATAAACATTGTTAGACGAAGGAACAAATTAGGTGTTACAAACAGGCACAGAGTGAATCTCACCTTCCCTTTCTAATAAAAGAGGGTTCCTAGGAAACAGATAGTCAAAATACATTTGTAAGCAATAAATGGACAGAGAAATTGTGATCCCCTGCAAAGTTCTACCTGCAGGGAAACTAAGTAATTCTTGCACCAAACCCAGAATGCTGACAGCTACTTCAATTTTACTTTGTGGCTCAACTAGAGAAAAGAGAAAAGCCCAGGAGGTTTTGGGATAATGAGAGGTTTTACCTCCAGTCCTGACATAGATAGGACATTATGCCAAAATAGCTGTGTTTTCTCTGAACACTGGCGTCCTGTGACAAGCTGCCTCCCTGACTCAGATGCTGACGTTCAAAACCTCGAGTCTCATGGAGCCAGAGCAGAGAAGTGCTGTCAGCTGGGGAGAAGAAGGCACCTCTGACCTAAAGCCTGCACACCTGCTTCGGTTTCTGGACGAAGGGGCAACACATACTTGTTGTTTAGCACTAATTATCTTCATTCTCAATAGACCAATGACCTTGCCTTTTCTGGAAAGCAGACTTACTCTTCTAAAGAAACCCTCAATTCGTCTATTCCCAATGCAACTAGAGTGGGGTCTGGTTTACGCCCGCCTCCAGGCCCCCACCTGGAGGATTTTCCTGCATGATTCTAACAGCCAATTACCACTAACTCGGGGGCACACGGGGCATAATGCTGAAGTTGGGGGATGGCTCTGGGGCTTGCTACTGCCACACCTGTGCCAGGGGGGACCAGGGCACACCCTGCTGAACTCGGGGTACTGCTCAAGATGCATCACCTGCACTGTGTCAGAGAACCGGGGGACACCCCACTGAAGGTGGGGATTCTGTGAGGTCCTTGCCCGCACTCTTCCCGGGGAACAGGGGAAACCCTGAAATTCTGCAACCCATCCCACAAAAGCTCAGGTGAGTGGGCGCCCTGGAGTTCACGGGTATGGGGAATAAGGCCAGTTGAGGACATGGGGCGGAAGAGACTTTAAAGGGAAAAAGAAAACTCACCTGAGTCCCCACAATGAACCCTCTCCACGTGCCCTTCCAGAACCCTGCCTCCCACCTGGGGCGCACCCTACCCCCCGACCCCCACCCCGGGGCATGCTGCTCACTCACCAGCCCGGACCTCCGCAGGGCAACTCTCTCTCTCCCAGTGCCCCTTCTTCTGCCCCAGGTCTGCAACCCGCTGCAACTCTGGGACCGCCCACAGAGACGTAGCTCCACCCCCAAGCGGTGATTGGTCGGGGAGGGTGGTGCCCTAGCCCCTTGGATGCCGGGCAACCCGCCCTCAAGCCCCTGGAACCCTGAAAGTGCAGGGGGTCCAAGAGGCGCCTCCTCTACTCAACACCCAGCACAGGCATGGGTGGGGTCGTGGGCCGGGCTCCCCCCCACACACCTGGCCCCTTCCAGGGACCCCTCTAGCTGCAGACCACCCTCAGCGTCCTGCCCCTTCCCTTTCTGCACCAGCCCTCCCTGCTGGGGTGTGCCTGGTTCTGGGCAAGGTCAGTGGCTCTCAGACCCTCCAAGGCTTGGGCTTTAGGACATGCAATGATTTCATGCATTTTCAGTATGTACATGTCAGTATGACTTTAATCTTATGGGAGCCAAAGAGGTTCTTTATTTTTTCTTATCTTCATGTTGGCATTTTTGGTTATTGTTTTCTTCTCGAAACAGATGTACAACATGTGCTTGGGGCAGAAATAGGGCCCATGCTTTGAGGTTTTGCCCAGTCATTTTGAGCCGGGTAAAATGTTAAAGGATAGCTTCCCTGGGAGCCCAGGATCAGGGCCCACAGATGATATAAGATAAACATTACTTTTATCATTATAATTGCTCCTAAATGGAGGAATTTGAGACAAAAGCACCTTTCACAAGAGTACCAAGAAATCAAAATGATGCCCACAGAAGGCTACCTGCTCCATGGTCAGCACAGGTAACAGAAGTGTTCACAGTCTCTGGACTCCTGCCCTTCTCCTGCCCAAATCTCTGAAGCACACAGACCACTTAAAATCAGAATTGTAGAACTGCTAGACACCTTAGAGATGTCTGGCACCATTCCCTTGGACTACAGTATAAAACACAGTAGCTCATTGTCACAAACTAATTTCAACATGAAGTGCCCCCTGGATGCACTAAGTTCTTTCTCTGCAAATGTTGACTAATGTAAGTCACAGTCATACCAGTTAAACACTACGATGGCTGGGAAGTCATCGCCGGTAAGGGAATATTTTAGCCTTGTTTATAAGCATTGGCTCACTTTGTAGAAGAGGCTGAGCTGAGTGTTTTTAAATACTATTTCAGGTACAAGAGACGAGTTAAGATGGCGGAGGAGTAGGGGACCCCTTTTTCACAGGTCCCCTGAGTCGAGCTGGATAGGTACCAGACCAGCCTAAACAACCACGGAATCAGCCTGAGACGCAGGAAGATACATCTGGATCTCTACAAATGAACATCTCCAGCGCTGAGTATTGAGGTACGAAGCGGGGAGCCGTGAAACCGGGCACAGATATCGGAAGATAAACGGAAGGGGGAGGGAGCCGCCGCGTTCGGGCGCCGGGAAGCGGCAGCCACCTGCACGGGGGGAGCGGGCGCACTCACAGAGGGCACCCGCGAGAGAGCGGACTGAGACCGGTGAGCCGGGAGCGCGCGCCACCAGGCATCTCGCGGAACCCGGGAATCCCGTGTGCTCACGGGATCCAGACTGAGACCGGGAGCTCCCGGAGCGCATGCGGGGCAGCTGGCAGCTGGCAGGCCACCTGCACGGGGGAGCGGGCGGACTCACGGTCGGCACCCGCGAAACAGCAGACTGAGACCCTGAACCGGGTGCGCGCGCCACCAGGCTTCTCAGGGAATTCCTGAATCCCGGTGTGCTCACGGGATCCAGACTGAGACCAGGAGCTTCTGGAGCGCGCGCAGGGCGGCTGGCGGTTGGCGGGCCACCTGCACGGGGGAGCGGGCGGACTCGCGGTCGGCACCCACGAAACAGCAGACCGAGACCCTGAACCGGGTGCGCGCGCCACCAGGCTTCTCACGGAACTCCGGAATCCTGGTGTGCTCACGGGATCCAGACTGAGACCGGGAGATCCGGGAGCGCGCGGGGGCGGCTGGCGGCTGGCGGCATTAGAAACACAAAGGACAGAGACGCGCCTGCCCTGGAAGGGAGGGCAGGGACGCCGGGTGTGGGGCGCACATCCCGGGACGCTACAGGGTTGAGCAGCACCAACAGTAACGGAGTTAAAGTGGCCAGAACATCGGTGGAGAATGGGCCGCAATCCCTCTGTTCTGTGACAATTCAGCCTCTGCTGCTCTGACTCTCAGAAGAGGCACAGCAGACCGCCAGAGAAAGCCGCCAGGGAACAAAAGCCTGGAAATACCGGCTCACAGCGTGCCCACCCCCATCCCCCCTCGCAGGGGACACGGAAACTCTACCCAAACAGGGTTGCCTGAGTATGGGCCTGGCAAAATACAAACTCTTAACAAGAGAGAACAAACGGATGGTTACCAGAGAGGAGGAGGTGCATGGAGGGATGAGTGAAATAGATGAAGCGGATGAAGAGGACACTTTTCTGGATGACCACTGAGTAATATATAGAATTACTGAATCACTCTCTTGTACACCTGAAACGAATGTAACACTGTATGTTAGCTCTACTGGAATTAAAATAAATTTTTTAAAAAGATTTTTCTTTCAGGAACCTCTTTGAAAAAGCTTTTCCTCTGCAATGTGCATAAGCCCTACTTGGGAGGATTCACTCTACAATAATTATTCATTCTATGCCTCGAATTCAGATTTCACTGAGTTCTTACTGTGGATCCCAGCCCACGGGAGCCATGGTCCTTTTCTGTCCAGGCTCAGCACCTATGCCTTCAAGATTGGAAGTAGAGACACATGTCACTTCACAGTCCAGAAAGCTATTATTGTTTCTGTTTCAGTGTGAGAGAGTCACAGACTTTGGGACAGGTTTCAGAGCAGGTTTATTATGGATCCTGGATCTCTACTTCAATGTTCATTACCTGGATCCATTTGGCTAATAGGTTCCCTGTGGATGGACTTGCTTCCAAGCACATACATGGAAGATGCAAAGGTGAGTGGGCTTGGTGCGGGACAGGAAGAAGACCAAAATCAGACAAGGGTCCGACCCCTCCCCTGATCCAGGAACTGCTACAGGAGAGGGTATGGGAGGTAGAATCCATGCGAAACTCCAAGGTCACCAGCTGAACACAGGAGGCATAGGTCAAGGGATCTGGAGATGCAGGGGTTGAAGGCTGCTCTGAGCTACCTCTGGGAGGAAGGGAGGGAAGGAATGGGGAGACACTGCCTGCCCCTGGCCTATGCCAGCTGCCCACCGCTCCGACACGCATCAGTCTACACAGCTGACACACAGCCTGGGCTCAGGATGGGCTGGCTCGGGTCCCTCAATCCTCAGTGGGACAGCTGGCCCCAGGGCTCAGCGACAGGCTGAGGGAGATGAGAGGGAAAGCTGCCCCACCCAGGTCATCCCCTCCTTGAGCAGACAGCCCTTCGGAACTGCTAAAAAAAAAAAAAAAAAAAACCACTAACGGCGTTGAAAGACATGCCATGGATGAACTAAGGCATAGAGATATGTAAAATAACATTCACTTTTAAGTTCAGAGCTGTCATCTCAGGAAGTGGGGAGAGCTTCCCTGAAGAAGACTGAGGGGAGGGCAGGCCATGCTGAAAAGGGAGACATGGCTCTCCTGATTGGGGACCTGCAGCCCCCTTCCAGGGCAGGACATCATCCTCGCATCACACGAGATCCATGGAAGTGTTCCATCAGGGCCAGATGTTTGTCTCGAGAAGGCTACCCTGGCATCGGACTGCACAGGGCACCAGGGACGAGGGCCAGATGGAGGACGGACAATACCCCGGAGGCCATGGGGCAAGAGCAGAGGCACACGACCTTGAAGATGATGATGAAAAGCAGGAGGTGGCAGCATGGAGCCGGCCCGAAAGTGCCATGGGAGCAGTGCCCACAGCTACACTGACTGGGGGCCTTCTGTGCCAGGTGTGGCTGACTTCAGTGGGCTCCAGACTAGTCCTGACCACAAGTCTAGGAAGTGTGCACCACCCCCGGCCTCCTCTCCCCTTGCAGCTGCTAGGAATCACGGTCACAGACCCTGGTCAGCTTTCGTGGAAACCAAGCAGTGGCTCCCCCGCATGCTGCACCTCTGGTGGTGGTCCAGTGCGACCCTCGTGCCTGGCCAGACACTGATGTCTACCTGTCTCCACACAAATCCACAGACAGGAGGGTGTCCCTGAATTCCACAGCACCTGATGAAACAGATCCACGGAACCCAACACCCAGTGGGTCACTCGGGATCTCACCTATGAGGTCATGGAGCTCACCATACCCTATTTCCGTCACTTCCCACAGAAAGCCTGGTTCTGATCCCCCACGATACCATACATCCTGGTTGCTGACCTGGGGTCATGCCATGAACCCACATGGCACCTTTCTTTTAGAGAAGCCTATGCCTACACCTCCTAGAAAATATTTCTAATGAAGTACAAGCCCATCAGGACTACGGTGTGAACGGTAGCACACAGCCTGCATGGTAGTAGTCAGTAATTCTAACAAGGGTTAACCCCACCCCCCGTCTCACAAAACCTTCCTCCGTCCCCACGGAACTCATGGTCTGCCCTCAGAAAACCCTCCAGGAAACAAACCTTTCATCTGAATGCTCTCTTCACCTTCTGCTACAAATCTTGTCCAACCACAATGGTATGAAACTAGAAATCAGTCTCAAGAAAAAAATGGGACAGTCAAAAACAGGTGGAGATTGGGGGGCCTGGGTGGCTCAGTCATTAAGGATCTGCCTTCAGCTCAGGTCGTGATCCCAGGAGCCTGGGATCTAGCCCCGAATCAGGCTCCTTGCTCAGTGGGAAGCCCGCTTCTCCCTCTCCCACCCCCCTGCTTGCGTTCCCTCTCTCGCTGTCTCACTCTCTGCCAGATACTTAAATAATCTTAAAAAAATATGTGGAGATTTAACAACATGCTACTGAACAACCAACAGTCAAAGAAGAAATCAAAAAAAATTTAGAAGTACCTTGACACTGATGAAAAAGACAACCTACAAAAACTTATGGGATGCAGCAAAAGTAGCTCTACGGGGGGGACGTTCATAGAAATTCAAGTCTTCATCAATCCATGAGAATGCTCTCCAATAAACAACCTGATTTCTGTGGTAAAGAAGTAGAAAAAAAAAACAGCAAACAAAGCCCCAAATTAGTAGAAATAAGGAAATAACAAAAAGGAATGCATAAATAAATCCAACAGAGACTAAAAAGACAAAAAAAAAAAACAAAACCACACAATGAAAATGAGAGCTGCCTTTTTTGGAAAGATAAACAAAACTGACAAACTTAGCTAGACTCACCAAGAAAGACAGAGGACTCGAATGCAATCAGGAAAGAAAGATAATGGATTCCTGTCTCATATCAAAATCAAAAGAACTCTTCAACCTTGGACACAACAACTTCTTGCAAGCCACGTCTCTAAAGGCAAAGGAAATAAAAGCAAAAATGAACTATTGGCACTTCATCAAGATAAAAAGTTTCTGCACGGCAAAGCAAACGATCAACAAAACAAAAAGGCAACCTATGGAATCGAAGAAGATATCTGCAAATGATATTACAGATAAAGGGCTGGTATCCAAGATCTATAAAGAACTCCTCAAACTCGACACCCAAAAAATGGGCAGAAGACACAAAGAGATACTTGTCCAGAGAAGACATACAAATGGCCAACAGACACATGAAAAAATGCTCCACATCACTTGCCATCAGGCAAATACAAATCAAAACTACAATGAGATACCACCTTACACCAGTTAGAATGGTTAAAATTAACAAGGCCGGGGGCACCTGGGTGGCACAGCGGTTAAGCGTCTGCCATCGGCTCAGGGCGTGATCCCAGCATTATGGGATGGAGCCCCACATCAGGCTCCTCCGCTATGAGCCTGCTTCTTCCTCTCCCACTCCCCCTGCTTGTGTTCCCTCTCTCGCTGGCTGTCTCTATCTCTGTGGAATAAATAAATAAAATCTTGAGAAGAAATTAACAAGACAGGAAATAAAAAAATGTCAGAGAGGATGTGGAGAAAGGGGAGCCCTCTACCACTACTCGTGAGAATTCAAGCTGGTACAGCCACTTTTGAAAACAATATGGAGATTCCTCAAGACGTTGAACACAGAGCTATCCTACGACCCACCAATTGCACTACTGGGTATTTACCCCATAGACACAGAGTAATGAAAAGAAGGGGCACCTGTATCCCAATGTTCATAGCAGCAATGTCCCTAATAGCCAAACTGTGGAAGGAGCCAAGATGTCCTTCAGCAGATGAATGGACAAAGAAGATGTGGTTCATCTATACAATGGAATATGACTCAGTCATCAGAAAGGATGAATACCCACCATTTGCACCAACGTGGATGGACCAGGAGGGGATTATGCTAAGTGAAATTAAGTCAAGCAGAGAAAGACAATTATCATATGGTTTCACTCCTATGTGGAATGGAAGGAATAGCATGGAGGACATTAGGAGAAGGAAGGGAAAAGTGAAGGTGGGGAATGAGAGGGGGAGATGAACCATGAGAGACTATTGACACTGGGAAACAAACTGAAGGTTGCAGAAAGGGAGGGGTAGGGGAATGGGTTATCCTGGTGATGGGTATTAAGGAGGGCACGTGTCATAATGAGCACTAGGTGTTATATGCAAACAATGAATCCTGGAACACTACATCAAAAACAAATGAAGTACTGTAGGGTGACTAACATCATTTTTAAAAAAGAGAAAGATATGAAATCCATACAGGAAAACGGTCACTATTTGCAAATGACATGAAATCCCAAAAGATTCCACAAAAAAAAAAAAAAAAAAAACTGTTAGAATAAACAAATTCAAGAAAGCTGCAGGATATAAAGTCAATATACAGAGACCTGTTGTCTTTATTTTTTTTCAGATTTTATTTATTTATTTGACAGGAAGAGAAAAAGCACGAGCCGGGGGAGTGTCAGAAAGACGGAGAAGCAGACCCTCGCTAAGCGGGGAGCCCAACACGGGGCTCGATCCCAGAACTCTGACCTGAGCAGAAGGCAGACGCTTCACCTATGGAGCCACCCAGATGACCCAACTTCTTGCATTTCTGTATACTGATGACACACTTTCGCAAAGAGAAATTAAAAAAGCAATGCCATTTACAATTGCATCAAAAAAAAAATCTAGGAATAAAAGTAACCAACAATGAGAAAGACATAGTACACTCAACACATGGCAGAAAAGAAATGAAAAACATGTGTGTCGAGGGGGGCAGAATGTATGGGTCAAAGATTTGGAAGGCAACACAAACAAATGGAAGCATACGCCATGCTCCTTAACTGGAAGAGTTAATTATGTGAACATGTCCATCGTACCCAAAGCAATCGACAGATGTGATGAAATCCCCATCTGAATTCCAGTGGCATTATTCGAGGAAATAGAAAACAGTCCTCAAACTTGTATGGAATCACAAAAGACCCCAAATACCCAAAGCAACCTGGAGAAAGAAAGGTGCAGTCAACACACTCCTGGATTTCAAGCTAGATTACAAAGCTGTTGTCATCTAAACAGGATGGTACTGGCAGAAACACAGACACCAGGTCAGTGGAACAGAACAGAAAGCTCAGAAACTTACCCACACGTAGATGACCCTAACTTACGACACAGCAGCAGAAGATATGCCATGAGGGAAGGACTGTCTCTTCAGTGAGCGGTAACAGGCAAACTGGACACTAAATGCAGAAGAATATAACTGGGTCACTTTCTTACACCACACACAAAATTTTTAATGGATGAATGATTTGAACATAAGACCCGAATCCATAAACCTCCAAGAAGACACAGGTACTAAGTCTCTCGACATTGGTTTTGGCAAAGAGTCTTCAGATCGGACACCAAATGCAAAGGCAACAAAAGCAAAAATAAACAAGTGGAACAACATCAAACTGAAATCTTCCACACGGCAAAAGAAACCATCAAAAACTTAAAAGGCCACTGACCCAATAAGAAAAAAATATCTGCGAATCATATGTGTGAGAAGAGGCTAATATCCAAAATGCACACAACACTCATACAAATCAAAACAAAAAAAACTGTATAAAAAATGGGGTGAATATGTGAATAGATACTGTCCAAAGATGGCACACAGGTGCCAACAGACAGAAAAAGTTGTTCGACATCACTGAGCATCGTCAGGGAAACATCAGTCAAACCCACAATCGGCTATCCCCTCACAACTGTTGGAACAGCAATTGTCCCAGAGACAGACACCAGGTGGGGTCAAGGGCGTGCAGACGAGGAGACACTGTGCGCTGTTGGTGGGAATGGAAATTGGTGCAGCCACTGTGACAAACGGTATGGAGGTTCCTGAAAAAATAAATACAACTACCACATGACCCAGTAATGGCTCTACTGAGTATTGATTTGGAGAACACAAAAATACTGCCTCAAAAAGACAGATGCACTCCCACGTTCACTGCAGCATTATTCACAATAACCAGACATGGAAACACAGACCTTGGGGGCCTTATGCCAAGTAACTCAGACACAGAAAGACAAATACCAGATGCTCTCATGTACATTCCACGTGGAATAAACAAATACTGAACACATAGATACTGAGAGCAGATTGGTAGGTGCCAGATTCGGGGATGGGGTGGTAGAAACGGGTGACGGTGGTCCAAGTCTCAATGTTTGAGTGAGAAAATCCGACAGTCATGAAATGTTCTGTCCAGCATGGAGACTAAAACTAACCCCGCAGCATGGGGTATAGGTTTCCCTGCTCTTTGAAAGTACAGGGCTTCTGAGAAACCTTGCACAGCAGAAATGGTGTAAAGAAGGGATGACCGTTCATTTACACGGAAAAATTGGACAGTGTGCTCAGACTCCAAGATTCCTTCTCTTTGGCTTTTCTTAGGCCTCAGGACACAAGTTTCTAACGGAGGCCCAGCATAAATGAAGATAAAGCACAGCAGAGGCTCACAGACACAATTCAAAGTGCTGGTGGCTGGATGCGGAGAGCGGTTCCCAGCGGAAGGAGCTGGTTGGGGTGCACGCCGCCTCTGTCGTGCTTCTCCCCAAAACAGATGCTGAACGCGATTCTCACTGTTCACCTTTTTTCATAAGAGGGAAATCCTCTTTAGGTCTCTTCCTCTCACTGAAGCTGGGTAATAACGTAGTTCTTTCAAGAAAGCCAAGTGTCTTACTGTGAACGTTTAAAAGCTGGGGGATACTTGTACTTGAGCATTGCTGAGGGAGGAGATGTGAAAGGTTCTCCCAGACACAAACCTCAGCAGATCCACCGGGAAAGGCACCTTCCTCAGCATGCGGAACACGGACTACCTCCTTACCCCAGAAACCCTCTCCTTCCCCTCGATCAGGACAACCCACAACAGCTGGGAGTTACCCCAATTCCTCCGTTCTCCTGCTCCTAATAGCTAACTCATCAGCAAATCCTGTGAGCTCCATCTTCAAAATGGACCCAGAATAGGTCTAACCACTCCATCCAAGGCCACCTGTCTGGTCCACAGTGCCTGAGTTCCTGGAAAAGCTTCGTCATTGACCTGCCTTGCCATCCTCAACCCTCTGTCACCTGTTCTCAACGCTGTAGCCACGATGGCCTAGTGAAACAGGGTCTCATGGGGTTATAGCCCTGGAATGGCTTTCTGTCGCCCTCTGTCACCTCCCTGAGGTCATGTCCTAAGCTGTCCCCTGTGGCCACAGGGCCTTCTTGCTGCTCCTGGACATATCTGGAATTCTCCTGCCCCAGAGCCTTTGCACATGCTTTCCCTTCTGTTTAGAATGCTCTTGATGTGTTCTCACTCGCCTTCTGAGAAGTCTGAATTGGAGTGACAGGGACAGAAGGTGAGGCTGTGTGTGTTGGGTGAGGCTGGTGGCCCAGAAAAAGGTTTTCTGCCAGCTCTCCACCTGTGCCTCACTTGTCCTCAGCCAGGAACTTGCACACAGCCCTCACCTGTCACAACTCTCACACAGGAGACCCACAGCCACCCCTGGAGCCCACCCTGCCCACACCCTGCTGCAGAATGCATTCAGCTCTCCTCTGGGACCCCTGTCAGCTTTACCCAGACCTGGAACTCCCCCGTCTCCTGCAAAGCTCCCGGATTCCCCCTCTTCTTGCAAAATCACACTGGCGCAAGGCTTTCATGAGAAAGCTATAATGCTAACTAATGAAAGGTTCACACCTACTTTCCCCTTCTGTTGCCTTTCTCTCCTTCTGTCCTACCTGTGCAAACTGTAACATATCAGTGGAACATGAACATGCTCTGAGACCTGAATCTTTCATTGCAGCTTTCTGAGGACTCCTTATGTGATAAGAAACTAGTGTATCTTACGACAGGGTGTTTTACAACTATCATCTATAGAACAGTACAGCCCAAATCACTACAATTTTACCTCACTCTTCATGAAGCAGAACACTTTTTCCTTTCTTCTTTTACTTAAATTCCAGTTAGTTCACATGCCATGGAATATTCGCTTCAGGGGTAGGATTTAGTGATTCCTCACCTGCATACAGTACCCAGTGCTCATCACAAGCGCCCTCCTTAATACCCCTCACCCATTTAACTCTTCCCCCCACGCCCCTGTCCTGCAGCAACACTCAGTTTGTTCTCCAAGGTTGAGTCTATTTCCTTGTTTGCCTTTCTCATCACCCCTCAACTCTGTTCATCTGTTTTCTTTCTGAAATTCCACAAGCGTGAGAGCATAGGATATTTGTCTTTCCTCACTAATCTTGCTTAGCTTAATACACTCTAGATCCATCCACATCCTTGCAAATGGTAAGATTTCATTCTTTTTGAAGCTGGGTCATATTCCCATATATATATATATATACACATATACATATATACATATATATACGTATCCCACATCTGCTTTATCCATTCATCCAGTGCATGGACTTTGGGATTCTCTCCATAGTTTGGCTACTGTGCACATTGTTGCTATAAACATCATGGTGCATGTACCCCCTTCGAATGTGCATTTTTGTATCTTTTGGGTAAGCACCTAGGAGAGCAATTGCTGGATCATGTGGTTGTTCAATGTTTAACTTTTTGAGGAACCCCCACACTGTTTCCCAGACTGTCTGCACCACTCTGCATTCCCACCAACAGGATGGGAGGGTTCCCCTTTAAGCAGAACATTATCTGCTGGCAATTTCATAAGAGGAAACAAAACCTCTGCGAGATGCACCCAGGGTCAGGCAAGCAGTTGCAGAATTCACCCCAAGGCTCCTGACGCCAAGCCCCTTGAAGCCACCAGCATGCCACTATCCAAAAGAATTCCCAGACTCTCCTTCTGACTCCACCACCAAAGAAACTACAGACAGAATATGGCACCTCAAAATATCGAGATAATAGTAAAACTAGAAAGTCAAGCTCAACTTTTAAACAGGAACAGGCCCATTTGGATAATTTTGAATTTTCCCTCCACCCTAATTTTAACTCTTCTGGTGAATAAACTAATCAATGATGAAACATCACCTTTGTCAAATGACATCATCCAAGTCTGTATCAGATGAAAAAAAGCCACCTAACTCTAGATGCTGGCCACTCAACCATATCTTAGGCCCAATTGAATAAACATTGTTAGACGAAGGAACAAATTAGGTGTTACAAACAGGCACAGAGTGAATCTCACCTTCCCTTTCTAATAAAAGAGGGTTCCTAGGAAACAGATAGTCAAAATACATTTGTAAGCAATAAATGGACAGAGAAATTGTGATCCCCTGCAAAGTTCTACCTGCAGGGAAACTAAGTAATTCTTGCACCAAACCCAGAATGCTGACAGCTACTTCAATTTTACTTTGTGGCTCAACTAGAGAAAAGAGAAAAGCCCAGGAGGTTTTGGGATAATGAGAGGTTTTACCTCCAGTCCTGACATAGATAGGACATTATGCCAAAATAGCTGTGTTTTCTCTGAACACTGGCGTCCTGTGACAAGCTGCCTCCCTGACTCAGATGCTGACGTTCAAAACCTCGAGTCTCATGGAGCCAGAGCAGAGAAGTGCTGTCAGCTGGGGAGAAGAAGGCACCTCTGACCTAAAGCCTGCACACCTGCTTCGGTTTCTGGACGAAGGGGCAACACATACTTGTTGTTTAGCACTAATTATCTTCATTCTCAATAGACCAATGACCTTGCCTTTTCTGGAAAGCAGACTTACTCTTCTAAAGAAACCCTCAATTCGTCTATTCCCAATGCAACTAGAGTGGGGTCTGGTTTACGCCCGCCTCCAGGCCCCCACCTGGAGGATTTTCCTGCATGATTCTAACAGCCAATTACCACTAACTCGGGGGCACACGGGGCATAATGCTGAAGTTGGGGGATGGCTCTGGGGCTTGCTACTGCCACACCTGTGCCAGGGGGGACCAGGGCACACCCTGCTGAACTCGGGGTACTGCTCAAGATGCATCACCTGCACTGTGTCAGAGAACCGGGGGACACCCCACTGAAGGTGGGGATTCTGTGAGGTCCTTGCCCGCACTCTTCCCGGGGAACAGGGGAAACCCTGAAATTCTGCAACCCATCCCACAAAAGCTCAGGTGAGTGGGCGCCCTGGAGTTCACGGGTATGGGGAATAAGGCCAGTTGAGGACATGGGGCGGAAGAGACTTTAAAGGGAAAAAGAAAACTCACCTGAGTCCCCACAATGAACCCTCTCCACGTGCCCTTCCAGAACCCTGCCTCCCACCTGGGGCGCACCCTACCCCCCGACCCCCACCCCGGGGCATGCTGCTCACTCACCAGCCCGGACCTCCGCAGGGCAACTCTCTCTCTCCCAGTGCCCCTTCTTCTGCCCCAGGTCTGCAACCCGCTGCAACTCTGGGACCGCCCACAGAGACGTAGCTCCACCCCCAAGCGGTGATTGGTCGGGGAGGGTGGTGCCCTAGCCCCTTGGATGCCGGGCAACCCGCCCTCAAGCCCCTGGAACCCTGAAAGTGCAGGGGGTCCAAGAGGCGCCTCCTCTACTCAACACCCAGCACAGGCATGGGTGGGGTCGTGGGCCGGGCTCCCCCCCACACACCTGGCCCCTTCCAGGGACCCCTCTAGCTGCAGACCACCCTCAGCGTCCTGCCCCTTCCCTTTCTGCACCAGCCCTCCCTGCTGGGGTGTGCCTGGTTCTGGGCAAGGTCAGTGGCTCTCAGACCCTCCAAGGCTTGGGCTTTAGGACATGCAATGATTTCATGCATTTTCAGTATGTACATGTCAGTATGACTTTAATCTTATGGGAGCCAAAGAGGTTCTTTATTTTTTCTTATCTTCATGTTGGCATTTTTGGTTATTGTTTTCTTCTCGAAACAGATGTACAACATGTGCTTGGGGCAGAAATAGGGCCCATGCTTTGAGGTTTTGCCCAGTCATTTTGAGCCGGGTAAAATGTTAAAGGATAGCTTCCCTGGGAGCCCAGGATCAGGGCCCACAGATGATATAAGATAAACATTACTTTTATCATTATAATTGCTCCTAAATGGAGGAATTTGAGACAAAAGCACCTTTCACAAGAGTACCAAGAAATCAAAATGATGCCCACAGAAGGCTACCTGCTCCATGGTCAGCACAGGTAACAGAAGTGTTCACAGTCTCTGGACTCCTGCCCTTCTCCTGCCCAAATCTCTGAAGCACACAGACCACTTAAAATCAGAATTGTAGAACTGCTAGACACCTTAGAGATGTCTGGCACCATTCCCTTGGACTACAGTATAAAACACAGTAGCTCATTGTCACAAACTAATTTCAACATGAAGTGCCCCCTGGATGCACTAAGTTCTTTCTCTGCAAATGTTGACTAATGTAAGTCACAGTCATACCAGTTAAACACTACGATGGCTGGGAAGTCATCGCCGGTAAGGGAATATTTTAGCCTTGTTTATAAGCATTGGCTCACTTTGTAGAAGAGGCTGAGCTGAGTGTTTTTAAATACTATTTCAGGTACAAGAGACGAGTTAAGATGGCGGAGGAGTAGGGGACCCCTTTTTCACAGGTCCCCTGAGTCGAGCTGGATAGGTACCAGACCAGCCTAAACAACCACGGAATCAGCCTGAGACGCAGGAAGATACATCTGGATCTCTACAAATGAACATCTCCAGCGCTGAGTATTGAGGTACGAAGCGGGGAGCCGTGAAACCGGGCACAGATATCGGAAGATAAACGGAAGGGGGAGGGAGCCGCCGCGTTCGGGCGCCGGGAAGCGGCAGCCACCTGCACGGGGGGAGCGGGCGCACTCACAGAGGGCACCCGCGAGAGAGCGGACTGAGACCGGTGAGCCGGGAGCGCGCGCCACCAGGCATCTCGCGGAACCCGGGAATCCCGTGTGCTCACGGGATCCAGACTGAGACCGGGAGCTCCCGGAGCGCATGCGGGGCAGCTGGCAGCTGGCAGGCCACCTGCACGGGGGAGCGGGCGGACTCACGGTCGGCACCCGCGAAACAGCAGACTGAGACCCTGAACCGGGTGCGCGCGCCACCAGGCTTCTCAGGGAATTCCTGAATCCCGGTGTGCTCACGGGATCCAGACTGAGACCAGGAGCTTCTGGAGCGCGCGCAGGGCGGCTGGCGGTTGGCGGGCCACCTGCACGGGGGAGCGGGCGGACTCGCGGTCGGCACCCACGAAACAGCAGACCGAGACCCTGAACCGGGTGCGCGCGCCACCAGGCTTCTCACGGAACTCCGGAATCCTGGTGTGCTCACGGGATCCAGACTGAGACCGGGAGATCCGGGAGCGCGCGGGGGCGGCTGGCGGCTGGCGGCATTAGAAACACAAAGGACAGAGACGCGCCTGCCCTGGAAGGGAGGGCAGGGACGCCGGGTGTGGGGCGCACATCCCGGGACGCTACAGGGTTGAGCAGCACCAACAGTAACGGAGTTAAAGTGGCCAGAACATCGGTGGAGAATGGGCCGCAATCCCTCTGTTCTGTGACAATTCAGCCTCTGCTGCTCTGACTCTCAGAAGAGGCACAGCAGACCGCCAGAGAAAGCCGCCAGGGAACAAAAGCCTGGAAATACCGGCTCACAGCGTGCCCACCCCCATCCCCCCTCGCAGGGGACACGGAAACTCTACCCAAACAGGGTTGCCTGAGTATGGGCCTGGCAAAATACAAACTCTTAACAAGAGAGAACAAACGGATGGTTACCAGAGAGGAGGAGGTGCATGGAGGGATGAGTGAAATAGATGAAGCGGATGAAGAGGACACTTTTCTGGATGACCACTGAGTAATATATAGAATTACTGAATCACTCTCTTGTACACCTGAAACGAATGTAACACTGTATGTTAGCTCTACTGGAATTAAAATAAATTTTTTAAAAAGATTTTTCTTTCAGGAACCTCTTTGAAAAAGCTTTTCCTCTGCAATGTGCATAAGCCCTACTTGGGAGGATTCACTCTACAATAATTATTCATTCTATGCCTCGAATTCAGATTTCACTGAGTTCTTACTGTGGATCCCAGCCCACGGGAGCCATGGTCCTTTTCTGTCCAGGCTCAGCACCTATGCCTTCAAGATTGGAAGTAGAGACACATGTCACTTCACAGTCCAGAAAGCTATTATTGTTTCTGTTTCAGTGTGAGAGAGTCACAGACTTTGGGACAGGTTTCAGAGCAGGTTTATTATGGATCCTGGATCTCTACTTCAATGTTCATTACCTGGATCCATTTGGCTAATAGGTTCCCTGTGGATGGACTTGCTTCCAAGCACATACATGGAAGATGCAAAGGTGAGTGGGCTTGGTGCGGGACAGGAAGAAGACCAAAATCAGACAAGGGTCCGACCCCTCCCCTGATCCAGGAACTGCTACAGGAGAGGGTATGGGAGGTAGAATCCATGCGAAACTCCAAGGTCACCAGCTGAACACAGGAGGCATAGGTCAAGGGATCTGGAGATGCAGGGGTTGAAGGCTGCTCTGAGCTACCTCTGGGAGGAAGGGAGGGAAGGAATGGGGAGACACTGCCTGCCCCTGGCCTATGCCAGCTGCCCACCGCTCCGACACGCATCAGTCTACACAGCTGACACACAGCCTGGGCTCAGGATGGGCTGGCTCGGGTCCCTCAATCCTCAGTGGGACAGCTGGCCCCAGGGCTCAGCGACAGGCTGAGGGAGATGAGAGGGAAAGCTGCCCCACCCAGGTCATCCCCTCCTTGAGCAGACAGCCCTTCGGAACTGCTAAAAAAAAAAAAAAAAAAACCACTAACGGCGTTGAAAGACATGCCATGGATGAACTAAGGCATAGAGATATGTAAAATAACATTCACTTTTAAGTTCAGAGCTGTCATCTCAGGAAGTGGGGAGAGCTTCCCTGAAGAAGACTGAGGGGAGGGCAGGCCATGCTGAAAAGGGAGACATGGCTCTCCTGATTGGGGACCTGCAGCCCCCTTCCAGGGCAGGACATCATCCTCGCATCACACGAGATCCATGGAAGTGTTCCATCAGGGCCAGATGTTTGTCTCGAGAAGGCTACCCTGGCATCGGACTGCACAGGGCACCAGGGACGAGGGCCAGATGGAGGACGGACAATACCCCGGAGGCCATGGGGCAAGAGCAGAGGCACACGACCTTGAAGATGATGATGAAAAGCAGGAGGTGGCAGCATGGAGCCGGCCCGAAAGTGCCATGGGAGCAGTGCCCACAGCTACACTGACTGGGGGCCTTCTGTGCCAGGTGTGGCTGACTTCAGTGGGCTCCAGACTAGTCCTGACCACAAGTCTAGGAAGTGTGCACCACCCCCGGCCTCCTCTCCCCTTGCAGCTGCTAGGAATCACGGTCACAGACCCTGGTCAGCTTTCGTGGAAACCAAGCAGTGGCTCCCCCGCATGCTGCACCTCTGGTGGTGGTCCAGTGCGACCCTCGTGCCTGGCCAGACACTGATGTCTACCTGTCTCCACACAAATCCACAGACAGGAGGGTGTCCCTGAATTCCACAGCACCTGATGAAACAGATCCACGGAACCCAACACCCAGTGGGTCACTCGGGATCTCACCTATGAGGTCATGGAGCTCACCATACCCTATTTCCGTCACTTCCCACAGAAAGCCTGGTTCTGATCCCCCACGATACCATACATCCTGGTTGCTGACCTGGGGTCATGCCATGAACCCACATGGCACCTTTCTTTTAGAGAAGCCTATGCCTACACCTCCTAGAAAATATTTCTAATGAAGTACAAGCCCATCAGGACTACGGTGTGAACGGTAGCACACAGCCTGCATGGTAGTAGTCAGTAATTCTAACAAGGGTTAACCCCACCCCCCGTCTCACAAAACCTTCCTCCGTCCCCACGGAACTCATGGTCTGCCCTCAGAAAACCCTCCAGGAAACAAACCTTTCATCTGAATGCTCTCTTCACCTTCTGCTACAAATCTTGTCCAACCACAATGGTATGAAACTAGAAATCAGTCTCAAGAAAAAAATGGGACAGTCAAAAACAGGTGGAGATTGGGGGGCCTGGGTGGCTCAGTCATTAAGGATCTGCCTTCAGCTCAGGTCGTGATCCCAGGAGCCTGGGATCTAGCCCCGAATCAGGCTCCTTGCTCAGTGGGAAGCCCGCTTCTCCCTCTCCCACCCCCCTGCTTGCGTTCCCTCTCTCGCTGTCTCACTCTCTGCCAGATACTTAAATAATCTTAAAAAAATATGTGGAGATTTAACAACATGCTACTGAACAACCAACAGTCAAAGAAGAAATCAAAAAAAATTTAGAAGTACCTTGACACTGATGAAAAAGACAACCTACAAAAACTTATGGGATGCAGCAAAAGTAGCTCTACGGGGGGGACGTTCATAGAAATTCAAGTCTTCATCAATCCATGAGAATGCTCTCCAATAAACAACCTGATTTCTGTGGTAAAGAAGTAGAAAAAAAAAACAGCAAACAAAGCCCCAAATTAGTAGAAATAAGGAAATAACAAAAAGGAATGCATAAATAAATCCAACAGAGACTAAAAAGACAAAAAAAAAAAACAAAACCACACAATGAAAATGAGAGCTGCCTTTTTTGGAAAGATAAACAAAACTGACAAACTTAGCTAGACTCACCAAGAAAGACAGAGGACTCGAATGCAATCAGGAAAGAAAGATAATGGATTCCTGTCTCATATCAAAATCAAAAGAACTCTTCAACCTTGGACACAACAACTTCTTGCAAGCCACGTCTCTAAAGGCAAAGGAAATAAAAGCAAAAATGAACTATTGGCACTTCATCAAGATAAAAAGTTTCTGCACGGCAAAGCAAACGATCAACAAAACAAAAAGGCAACCTATGGAATCGAAGAAGATATCTGCAAATGATATTACAGATAAAGGGCTGGTATCCAAGATCTATAAAGAACTCCTCAAACTCGACACCCAAAAAATGGGCAGAAGACACAAAGAGATACTTGTCCAGAGAAGACATACAAATGGCCAACAGACACATGAAAAAATGCTCCACATCACTTGCCATCAGGCAAATACAAATCAAAACTACAATGAGATACCACCTTACACCAGTTAGAATGGTTAAAATTAACAAGGCCGGGGGCACCTGGGTGGCACAGCGGTTAAGCGTCTGCCATCGGCTCAGGGCGTGATCCCAGCATTATGGGATGGAGCCCCACATCAGGCTCCTCCGCTATGAGCCTGCTTCTTCCTCTCCCACTCCCCCTGCTTGTGTTCCCTCTCTCGCTGGCTGTCTCTATCTCTGTGGAATAAATAAATAAAATCTTGAGAAGAAATTAACAAGACAGGAAATAAAAAAAAGTCAGAGAGGATGTGGAGAAAGGGGAGCCCTCTACCACTACTCGTGAGAATTCAAGCTGGTACAGCCACTTTTGAAAACAATATGGAGATTCCTCAAGACGTTGAACACAGAGCTATCCTACGACCCACCAATTGCACTACTGGGTATTTACCCCATAGACACAGAGTAATGAAAAGAAGGGGCACCTGTATCCCAATGTTCATAGCAGCAATGTCCCTAATAGCCAAACTGTGGAAGGAGCCAAGATGTCCTTCAGCAGATGAATGGACAAAGAAGATGTGGTTCATCTATACAATGGAATATGACTCAGTCATCAGAAAGGATGAATACCCACCATTTGCACCAACGTGGATGGACCAGGAGGGGATTATGCTAAGTGAAATTAAGTCAAGCAGAGAAAGACAATTATCATATGGTTTCACTCCTATGTGGAATGGAAGGAATAGCATGGAGGACATTAGGAGAAGGAAGGGAAAAGTGAAGGTGGGGAATGAGAGGGGGAGATGAACCATGAGAGACTATTGACACTGGGAAACAAACTGAAGGTTGCAGAAAGGGAGGGGTAGGGGAATGGGTTATCCTGGTGATGGGTATTAAGGAGGGCACGTGTCATAATGAGCACTAGGTGTTATATGCAAACAATGAATCCTGGAACACTACATCAAAAACAAATGAAGTACTGTAGGGTGACTAACATCATTTTTAAAAAAGAGAAAGATATGAAATCCATACAGGAAAACGGTCACTATTTGCAAATGACATGAAATCCCAAAAGATTCCACAAAAAAAAAAAAAAAAAAAAAACTGTTAGAATAAACAAATTCAAGAAAGCTGCAGGATATAAAGTCAATATACAGAGACCTGTTGTCTTTATTTTTTTTCAGATTTTATTTATTTATTTGACAGGAAGAGAAAAAGCACGAGCCGGGGGAGTGTCAGAAAGACGGAGAAGCAGACCCTCGCTAAGCGGGGAGCCCAACACGGGGCTCGATCCCAGAACTCTGACCTGAGCAGAAGGCAGACGCTTCACCTATGGAGCCACCCAGATGACCCAACTTCTTGCATTTCTGTATACTGATGACACACTTTCGCAAAGAGAAATTAAAAAAGCAATGCCATTTACAATTGCATCAAAAAAAAAATCTAGGAATAAAAGTAACCAACAATGAGAAAGACATAGTACACTCAACACATGGCAGAAAAGAAATGAAAAACATGTGTGTCGAGGGGGGCAGAATGTATGGGTCAAAGATTTGGAAGGCAACACAAACAAATGGAAGCATACGCCATGCTCCTTAACTGGAAGAGTTAATTATGTGAACATGTCCATCGTACCCAAAGCAATCGACAGATGTGATGAAATCCCCATCTGAATTCCAGTGGCATTATTCGAGGAAATAGAAAACAGTCCTCAAACTTGTATGGAATCACAAAAGACCCCAAATACCCAAAGCAACCTGGAGAAAGAAAGGTGCAGTCAACACACTCCTGGATTTCAAGCTAGATTACAAAGCTGTTGTCATCTAAACAGGATGGTACTGGCAGAAACACAGACACCAGGTCAGTGGAACAGAACAGAAAGCTCAGAAACTTACCCACACGTAGATGACCCTAACTTACGACACAGCAGCAGAAGATATGCCATGAGGGAAGGACTGTCTCTTCAGTGAGCGGTAACAGGCAAACTGGACACTAAATGCAGAAGAATATAACTGGGTCACTTTCTTACACCACACACAAAATTTTTAATGGATGAATGATTTGAACATAAGACCCGAATCCATAAACCTCCAAGAAGACACAGGTACTAAGTCTCTCGACATTGGTTTTGGCAAAGAGTCTTCAGATCGGACACCAAATGCAAAGGCAACAAAAGCAAAAATAAACAAGTGGAACAACATCAAACTGAAATCTTCCACACGGCAAAAGAAACCATCAAAAACTTAAAAGGCCACTGACCCAATAAGAAAAAAATATCTGCGAATCATATGTGTGAGAAGAGGCTAATATCCAAAATGCACACAACACTCATACAAATCAAAACAAAAAAAACTGTATAAAAAATGGGGTGAATATGTGAATAGATACTGTCCAAAGATGGCACACAGGTGCCAACAGACAGAAAAAGTTGTTCGACATCACTGAGCATCGTCAGGGAAACATCAGTCAAACCCACAATCGGCTATCCCCTCACAACTGTTGGAACAGCAATTGTCCCAGAGACAGACACCAGGTGGGGTCAAGGGCGTGCAGACGAGGAGACACTGTGCGCTGTTGGTGGGAATGGAAATTGGTGCAGCCACTGTGACAAACGGTATGGAGGTTCCTGAAAAAATAAATACAACTACCACATGACCCAGTAATGGCTCTACTGAGTATTGATTTGGAGAACACAAAAATACTGCCTCAAAAAGACAGATGCACTCCCACGTTCACTGCAGCATTATTCACAATAACCAGACATGGAAACACAGACCTTGGGGGCCTTATGCCAAGTAACTCAGACACAGAAAGACAAATACCAGATGCTCTCATGTACATTCCATGTGGAATAAACAAATACTGAACACATAGATACTGAGAGCAGATTGGTAGGTGCCAGATTCGGGGATGGGGTGGTAGAAACGGGTGACGGTGGTCCAAGTCTCAATGTTTGAGTGAGAAAATCCGACAGTCATGAAATGTTCTGTCCAGCATGGAGACTAAAACTAACCCCGCAGCATGGGGTATAGGTTTCCCTGCTCTTTGAAAGTACAGGGCTTCTGAGAAACCTTGCACAGCAGAAATGGTGTAAAGAAGGGATGACCGTTCATTTACACGGAAAAATTGGACAGTGTGCTCAGACTCCAAGATTCCTTCTCTTTGGCTTTTCTTAGGCCTCAGGACACAAGTTTCTAACGGAGGCCCAGCATAAATGAAGATAAAGCACAGCAGAGGCTCACAGACACAATTCAAAGTGCTGGTGGCTGGATGCGGAGAGCGGTTCCCAGCGGAAGGAGCTGGTTGGGGTGCACGCCGCCTCTGTCGTGCTTCTCCCCAAAACAGATGCTGAACGCGATTCTCACTGTTCACCTTTTTTCATAAGAGGGAAATCCTCTTTAGGTCTCTTCCTCTCACTGAAGCTGGGTAATAACGTAGTTCTTTCAAGAAAGCCAAGTGTCTTACTGTGAACGTTTAAAAGCTGGGGGATACTTGTACTTGAGCATTGCTGAGGGAGGAGATGTGAAAGGTTCTCCCAGACACAAACCTCAGCAGATCCACCGGGAAAGGCACCTTCCTCAGCATGCGGAACACGGACTACCTCCTTACCCCAGAAACCCTCTCCTTCCCCTCGATCAGGACAACCCACAACAGCTGGGAGTTACCCCAATTCCTCCGTTCTCCTGCTCCTAATAGCTAACTCATCAGCAAATCCTGTGAGCTCCATCTTCAAAATGGACCCAGAATAGGTCTAACCACTCCATCCAAGGCCACCTGTCTGGTCCACAGTGCCTGAGTTCCTGGAAAAGCTTCGTCATTGACCTGCCTTGCCATCCTCAACCCTCTGTCACCTGTTCTCAACGCTGTAGCCACGATGGCCTAGTGAAACAGGGTCTCATGGGGTTATAGCCCTGGAATGGCTTTCTGTCGCCCTCTGTCACCTCCCTGAGGTCATGTCCTAAGCTGTCCCCTGTGGCCACAGGGCCTTCTTGCTGCTCCTGGACATATCTGGAATTCTCCTGCCCCAGAGCCTTTGCACATGCTTTCCCTTCTGTTTAGAATGCTCTTGATGTGTTCTCACTCGCCTTCTGAGAAGTCTGAATTGGAGTGACAGGGACAGAAGGTGAGGCTGTGTGTGTTGGGTGAGGCTGGTGGCCCAGAAAAAGGTTTTCTGCCAGCTCTCCACCTGTGCCTCACTTGTCCTCAGCCAGGAACTTGCACACAGCCCTCACCTGTCACAACTCTCACACAGGAGACCCACAGCCACCCCTGGAGCCCACCCTGCCCACACCCTGCTGCAGAATGCATTCAGCTCTCCTCTGGGACCCCTGTCAGCTTTACCCAGACCTGGAACTCCCCCGTCTCCTGCAAAGCTCCCGGATTCCCCCTCTTCTTGCAAAATCACACTGGCGCAAGGCTTTCATGAGAAAGCTATAATGCTAACTAATGAAAGGTTCACACCTACTTTCCCCTTCTGTTGCCTTTCTCTCCTTCTGTCCTACCTGTGCAAACTGTAACATATCAGTGGAACATGAACATGCTCTGAGACCTGAATCTTTCATTGCAGCTTTCTGAGGACTCCTTATGTGATAAGAAACTAGTGTATCTTACGACAGGGTGTTTTACAACTATCATCTATAGAACAGTACAGCCCAAATCACTACAATTTTACCTCACTCTTCATGAAGCAGAACACTTTTTCCTTTCTTCTTTTACTTAAATTCCAGTTAGTTCACATGCCATGGAATATTCGCTTCAGGGGTAGGATTTAGTGATTCCTCACCTGCATACAGTACCCAGTGCTCATCACAAGCGCCCTCCTTAATACCCCTCACCCATTTAACTCTTCCCCCCACGCCCCTGTCCTGCAGCAACACTCAGTTTGTTCTCCAAGGTTGAGTCTATTTCCTTGTTTGCCTTTCTCATCACCCCTCAACTCTGTTCATCTGTTTTCTTTCTGAAATTCCACAAGCGTGAGAGCATAGGATATTTGTCTTTCCTCACTAATCTTGCTTAGCTTAATACACTCTAGATCCATCCACATCCTTGCAAATGGTAAGATTTCATTCTTTTTGAAGCTGGGTCATATTCCCATATATATATATATATACACATATACATATATACATATATATACGTATCCCACATCTGCTTTATCCATTCATCAGTGCATGGACTTTGGGATTCTCTCCATAGTTTGGCTACTGTGCACATTGTTGCTATAAACATCATGGTGCATGTACCCCCTTCGAATGTGCATTTTTGTATCTTTTGGGTAAGCACCTAGGAGAGCAATTGCTGGATCATGTGGTTGTTCAATGTTTAACTTTTTGAGGAACCCCCACACTGTTTCCCAGACTGTCTGCACCACTCTGCATTCCCACCAACAGGATGGGAGGGTTCCCCTTTAAGCAGAACATTATCTGCTGGCAATTTCATAAGAGGAAACAAAACCTCTGCGAGATGCACCCAGGGTCAGGCAAGCAGTTGCAGAATTCACCCCAAGGCTCCTGACGCCAAGCCCCTTGAAGCCACCAGCATGCCACTATCCAAAAGAATTCCCAGACTCTCCTTCTGACTCCACCACCAAAGAAACTACAGACAGAATATGGCACCTCAAAATATCGAGATAATAGTAAAACTAGAAAGTCAAGCTCAACTTTTAAACAGGAACAGGCCCATTTGGATAATTTTGAATTTTCCCTCCACCCTAATTTTAACTCTTCTGGTGAATAAACTAATCAATGATGAAACATCACCTTTGTCAAATGACATCATCCAAGTCTGTATCAGATGAAAAAAAGCCACCTAACTCTAGATGCTGGCCACTCAACCATATCTTAGGCCCAATTGAATAAACATTGTTAGACGAAGGAACAAATTAGGTGTTACAAACAGGCACAGAGTGAATCTCACCTTCCCTTTCTAATAAAAGAGGGTTCCTAGGAAACAGATAGTCAAAATACATTTGTAAGCAATAAATGGACAGAGAAATTGTGATCCCCTGCAAAGTTCTACCTGCAGGGAAACTAAGTAATTCTTGCACCAAACCCAGAATGCTGACAGCTACTTCAATTTTACTTTGTGGCTCAACTAGAGAAAAGAGAAAAGCCCAGGAGGTTTTGGGATAATGAGAGGTTTTACCTCCAGTCCTGACATAGATAGGACATTATGCCAAAATAGCTGTGTTTTCTCTGAACACTGGCGTCCTGTGACAAGCTGCCTCCCTGACTCAGATGCTGACGTTCAAAACCTCGAGTCTCATGGAGCCAGAGCAGAGAAGTGCTGTCAGCTGGGGAGAAGAAGGCACCTCTGACCTAAAGCCTGCACACCTGCTTCGGTTTCTGGACGAAGGGGCAACACATACTTGTTGTTTAGCACTAATTATCTTCATTCTCAATAGACCAATGACCTTGCCTTTTCTGGAAAGCAGACTTACTCTTCTAAAGAAACCCTCAATTCGTCTATTCCCAATGCAACTAGAGTGGGGTCTGGTTTACGCCCGCCTCCAGGCCCCCACCTGGAGGATTTTCCTGCATGATTCTAACAGCCAATTACCACTAACTCGGGGGCACACGGGGCATAATGCTGAAGTTGGGGGATGGCTCTGGGGCTTGCTACTGCCACACCTGTGCCAGGGGGGACCAGGGCACACCCTGCTGAACTCGGGGTACTGCTCAAGATGCATCACCTGCACTGTGTCAGAGAACCGGGGGACACCCCACTGAAGGTGGGGATTCTGTGAGGTCCTTGCCCGCACTCTTCCCGGGGAACAGGGGAAACCCTGAAATTCTGCAACCCATCCCACAAAAGCTCAGGTGAGTGGGCGCCCTGGAGTTCACGGGTATGGGGAATAAGGCCAGTTGAGGACATGGGGCGGAAGAGACTTTAAAGGGAAAAAGAAAACTCACCTGAGTCCCCACAATGAACCCTCTCCACGTGCCCTTCCAGAACCCTGCCTCCCACCTGGGGCGCACCCTACCCCCCGACCCCCACCCCGGGGCATGCTGCTCACTCACCAGCCCGGACCTCCGCAGGGCAACTCTCTCTCTCCCAGTGCCCCTTCTTCTGCCCCAGGTCTGCAACCCGCTGCAACTCTGGGACCGCCCACAGAGACGTAGCTCCACCCCCAAGCGGTGATTGGTCGGGGAGGGTGGTGCCCTAGCCCCTTGGATGCCGGGCAACCCGCCCTCAAGCCCCTGGAACCCTGAAAGTGCAGGGGGTCCAAGAGGCGCCTCCTCTACTCAACACCCAGCACAGGCATGGGTGGGGTCGTGGGCCGGGCTCCCCCCCACACACCTGGCCCCTTCCAGGGACCCCTCTAGCTGCAGACCACCCTCAGCGTCCTGCCCCTTCCCTTTCTGCACCAGCCCTCCCTGCTGGGGTGTGCCTGGTTCTGGGCAAGGTCAGTGGCTCTCAGACCCTCCAAGGCTTGGGCTTTAGGACATGCAATGATTTCATGCATTTTCAGTATGTACATGTCAGTATGACTTTAATCTTATGGGAGACAAAGAGGTTCTTTATTTTTTCTTATCTTCATGTTGGCATTTTTGGTTATTGTTTTCTTCTCGAAACAGATGTACAACATGTGCTTGGGGCAGAAATAGGGCCCATGCTTTGAGGTTTTGCCCAGTCATTTTGAGCCGGGTAAAATGTTAAAGGATAGCTTCCCTGGGAGCCCAGGATCAGGGCCCACAGATGATATAAGATAAACATTACTTTTATCATTATAATTGCTCCTAAATGGAGGAATTTGAGACAAAAGCACCTTTCACAAGAGTACCAAGAAATCAAAATGATGCCCTCAGAAGGCTACCTGCTCCATGGTCAGCACAGGTAACAGAAGTGTTCACAGTCTCTGGACTCCTGCCCTTCTCCTGCCCAAATCTCTGAAGCACACAGACCACTTAAAATCAGAATTGTAGAACTGCTAGACACCTTAGAGATGTCTGGCACCATTCCCTTGGACTACAGTATAAAACACAGTAGCTCATTGTCACAAACTAATTTCAACATGAAGTGCCCCCTGGATGCACTAAGTTCTTTCTCTGCAAATGTTGACTAATGTAAGTCACAGTCATACCAGTTAAACACTACGATGGCTGGGAAGTCATCGCCGGTAAGGGAATATTTTAGCCTTGTTTATAAGCATTGGCTCACTTTGTAGAAGAGGCTGAGCTGAGTGTTTTTAAATACTATTTCAGGTACAAGAGACGAGTTAAGATGGCGGAGGAGTAGGGGACCCCTTTTTCACAGGTCCCCTGAGTCGAGCTGGATAGGTACCAGACCAGCCTAAACAACCACGGAATCAGCCTGAGACGCAGGAAGATACATCTGGATCTCTACAAATGAACATCTCCAGCGCTGAGTATTGAGGTACGAAGCGGGGAGCCATGAAACCGGGCACAGATATCGGAAGATAAACGGAAGGGGGAGGGAGCCGCCGCGTTCGGGCGCCGGGAAGCGGCAGCCACCTGCACGGGGGGAGCGGGCGCACTCACAGAGGGCACCCGCGAGAGAGCGGACTGAGACCGGTGAGCCGGGAGCGCGCGCCACCAGGCATCTCGCGGAACCCGGGAATCCCGTGTGCTCACGGGATCCAGACTGAGACCGGGAGCTCCCGGAGCGCATGCGGGGCAGCTGGCAGCTGGCAGGCCACCTGCACGGGGGAGCGGGCGGACTCACGGTCGGCACCCGCGAAACAGCAGACTGAGACCCTGAACCGGGTGCGCGCGCCACCAGGCTTCTCAGGGAATTCCTGAATCCCGGTGTGCTCACGGGATCCAGACTGAGACCAGGAGCTTCTGGAGCGCGCGCAGGGCGGCTGGCGGTTGGCGGGCCACCTGCACGGGGGAGCGGGCGGACTCGCGGTCGGCACCCACGAAACAGCAGACCGAGACCCTGAACCGGGTGCGCGCGCCACCAGGCTTCTCACGGAACTCCGGAATCCTGGTGTGCTCACGGGATCCAGACTGAGACCGGGAGATCCGGGAGCGCGCGGGGGCGGCTGGCGGCTGGCGGCATTAGAAACACAAAGGACAGAGACGCGCCTGCCCTGGAAGGGAGGGCAGGGACGCCGGGTGTGGGGCGCACATCCCGGGACGCTACAGGGTTGAGCAGCACCAACAGTAACGGAGTTAAAGTGGCCAGAACATCGGTGGAGAATGGGCCGCAATCCCTCTGTTCTGTGACAATTCAGCCTCTGCTGCTCTGACTCTCAGAAGAGGCACAGCAGACCGCCAGAGAAAGCCGCCAGGGAACAAAAGCCTGGAAATACCGGCTCACAGCGTGCCCACCCCCATCCCCCCTCGCAGGGGACACGGAAACTCTACCCAAACAGGGTTGCCTGAGTATGGGCCTGGCAAAATACAAACTCTTAACAAGAGAGAACAAACGGATGGTTACCAGAGAGGAGGAGGTGCATAGAGGGATGAGTGAAATAGATGAAGCGGATGAAGAGGACACTTTTCTGGATGACCACTGAGTAATATATAGAATTACTGAATCACTCTCTTGTACACCTGAAACGAATGTAACACTGTATGTTAGCTCTACTGGAATTAAAATAAATTTTTTAAAAAGATTTTTCTTTCAGGAACCTCTTTGAAAAAGCTTTTCCTCTGCAATGTGCATAAGCCCTACTTGGGAGGATTCACTCTACAATAATTATTCATTCTATGCCTCGAATTCAGATTTCACTGAGTTCTTACTGTGGATCCCAGCCCACGGGAGCCATGGTCCTTTTCTGTCCAGGCTCAGCACCTATGCCTTCAAGATTGGAAGTAGAGACACATGTCACTTCACAGTCCAGAAAGCTATTATTGTTTCTGTTTCAGTGTGAGAGAGTCACAGACTTTGGGACAGGTTTCAGAGCAGGTTTATTATGGATCCTGGATCTCTACTTCAATGTTCATTACCCGGATCCATTTGGCTAATAGGTTCCCTGTGGATGGACTTGCTTCCAAGCACATACATGGAAGATGCAAAGGTGAGTGGGCTTGGTGCGGGACAGGAAGAAGACCAAAATCAGACAAGGGTCCGACCCCTCCCCTGATCCAGGAACTGCTACAGGAGAGGGTATGGGAGGTAGAATCCATGCGAAACTCCAAGGTCACCAGCTGAACACAGGAGGCATAGGTCAAGGGATCTGGAGATGCAGGGGTTGAAGGCTGCTCTGAGCTACCTCTGGGAGGAAGGGAGGGAAGGAATGGGGAGACACTGCCTGCCCCTGGCCTATGCCAGCTGCCCACCGCTCCGACACGCATCAGTCTACACAGCTGACACACAGCCTGGGCTCAGGATGGGCTGGCTCGGGTCCCTCAATCCTCAGTGGGACAGCTGGCCCCAGGGCTCAGCGACAGGCTGAGGGAGATGAGAGGGAAAGCTGCCCCACCCAGGTCATCCCCTCCTTGAGCAGACAGCCATTCGGAACTGCTAAAAAAAAAAAAAAAAAAAAAAAAAAAAAAAAAAAAAAAAAAAAAACCACTAACGGCGTTGAAAGACATGCCATGGATGAACTAAGGCATAGAGATATGTAAAATAACATTCACTTTTAAGTTCAGAGCTGTCATCTCAGGAAGTGGGGAGAGCTTCCCTGAAGAAGACTGAGGGGAGGGCAGGCCATGCTGAAAAGGGAGACATGGCTCTCCTGATTGGGGACCTGCAGCCCCCTTCCAGGGCAGGACATCATCCTCGCATCACACGAGATCCATGGAAGTGTTCCATCAGGGCCAGATGTTTGTCTCGAGAAGGCTACCCTGGCATCGGACTGCACAGGGCACCAGGGACGAGGGCCAGATGGAGGACGGACAATACCCCGGAGGCCATGGGGCAAGAGCAGAGGCACACGACCTTGAAGATGATGATGAAAAGCAGGAGGTGGCAGCATGGAGCCGGCCCGAAAGTGCCATGGGAGCAGTGCCCACAGCTACACTGACTGGGGGCCTTCTGTGCCAGGTGTGGCTGACTTCAGTGGGCTCCAGACTAGTCCTGACCACAAGTCTAGGAAGTGTGCACCACCCCCGGCCTCCTCTCCCCTTGCAGCTGCTAGGAATCACGGTCACAGACCCTGGTCAGCTTTCGTGGAAACCAAGCAGTGGCTCCCCCGCATGCTGCACCTCTGGTGGTGGTCCAGTGCGACCCTCGTGCCTGGCCAGACACTGATGTCTACCTGTCTCCACACAAATCCACAGACAGGAGGGTGTCCCTGAATTCCACAGCACCTGATGAAACAGATCCACGGAACCCAACACCCAGTGGGTCACTCGGGATCTCACCTATGAGGTCATGGAGCTCACCATACCCTATTTCCGTCACTTCCCACAGAAAGCCTGGTTCTGATCCCCCACGATACCATACATCCTGGTTGCTGACCTGGGGTCATGCCATGAACCCACATGGCACCTTTCTTTTAGAGAAGCCTATGCCTACACCTCCTAGAAAATATTTCTAATGAAGTACAAGCCCATCAGGACTACGGTGTGAACGGTAGCACACAGCCTGCATGGTAGTAGTCAGTAATTCTAACAAGGGTTAACCCCACCCCCCGTCTCACAAAACCTTCCTCCGTCCCCACGGAACTCATGGTCTGCCCTCAGAAAACCCTCCAGGAAACAAACCTTTCATCTGAATGCTCTCTTCACCTTCTGCTACAAATCTTGTCCAACCACAATGGTATGAAACTAGAAATCAGTCTCAAGAAAAAAATGGGACAGTCAAAAACAGGTGGAGATTGGGGGGCCTGGGTGGCTCAGTCATTAAGGATCTGCCTTCAGCTCAGGTCGTGATCCCAGGAGCCTGGGATCTAGCCCCGAATCAGGCTCCTTGCTCAGTGGGAAGCCCGCTTCTCCCTCTCCCACCCCCCTGCTTGCGTTCCCTCTCTCGCTGTCTCACTCTCTGCCAGATACTTAAATAATCTTAAAAAAATATGTGGAGATTTAACAACATGCTACTGAACAACCAACAGTCAAAGAAGAAATCAAAAAAAATTTAGAAGTACCTTGACACTGATGAAAAAGACAACCTACAAAAACTTATGGGATGCAGCAAAAGTAGCTCTACGGGGGGGACGTTCATAGAAATTCAAGTCTTCATCAATCCATGAGAATGCTCTCCAATAAACAACCTGATTTCTGTGGTAAAGAAGTAGAAAAAAAAAACAGCAAACAAAGCCCCAAATTAGTAGAAATAAGGAAATAACAAAAAGGAATGCATAAATAAATCCAACAGAGACTAAAAAGACAAAAAAAAAAAACAAAACCACACAATGAAAATGAGAGCTGCCTTTTTTGGAAAGATAAACAAAACTGACAAACTTAGCTAGACTCACCAAGAAAGACAGAGGACTCGAATGCAATCAGGAAAGAAAGATAATGGATTCCTGTCTCATATCAAAATCAAAAGAACTCTTCAACCTTGGACACAACAACTTCTTGCAAGCCACGTCTCTAAAGGCAAAGGAAATAAAAGCAAAAATGAACTATTGGCACTTCATCAAGATAAAAAGTTTCTGCACGGCAAAGCAAACGATCAACAAAACAAAAAGGCAACCTATGGAATCGAAGAAGATATCTGCAAATGATATTACAGATAAAGGGCTGGTATCCAAGATCTATAAAGAACTCCTCAAACTCGACACCCAAAAAATGGGCAGAAGACACAAAGAGATACTTGTCCAGAGAAGACATACAAATGGCCAACAGACACATGAAAAAATGCTCCACATCACTTGCCATCAGGCAAATACAAATCAAAACTACAATGAGATACCACCTTACACCAGTTAGAATGGTTAAAATTAACAAGGCCGGGGGCACCTGGGTGGCACAGCGGTTAAGCGTCTGCCTTCGGCTCAGGGCGTGATCCCAGCATTATGGGATGGAGCCCCACATCAGGCTCCTCCGCTATGAGCCTGCTTCTTCCTCTCCCACTCCCCCTGCTTGTGTTCCCTCTCTCGCTGGCTGTCTCTATCTCTGTGGAATAAATAAATAAAATCTTGAGAAGAAATTAACAAGACAGGAAATAAAAAAAAGTCAGAGAGGATGTGGAGAAAGGGGAGCCCTCTACCACTACTCGTGAGAATTCAAGCTGGTACAGCCACTTTTGAAAACAATATGGAGATTCCTCAAGACGTTGAACACAGAGCTATCCTACGACCCACCAATTGCACTACTGGGTATTTACCCCATAGACACAGAGTAATGAAAAGAAGGGGCACCTGTATCCCAATGTTCATAGCAGCAATGTCCCTAATAGCCAAACTGTGGAAGGAGCCAAGATGTCCTTCAGCAGATGAATGGACAAAGAAGATGTGGTTCATCTATACAATGGAATATGACTCAGTCATCAGAAAGGATGAATACCCACCATTTGCACCAACGTGGATGGACCAGGAGGGGATTATGCTAAGTGAAATTAAGTCAAGCAGAGAAAGACAATTATCATATGGTTTCACTCCTATGTGGAATGGAAGGAATAGCATGGAGGACATTAGGAGAAGGAAGGGAAAAGTGAAGGTGGGGAATGAGAGGGGGAGATGAACCATGAGAGACTATTGACACTGGGAAACAAACTGAAGGTTGCAGAAAGGGAGGGGTAGGGGAATGGGTTATCCTGGTGATGGGTATTAAGGAGGGCACGTGTCATAATGAGCACTAGGTGTTATATGCAAACAATGAATCCTGGAACACTACATCAAAAACAAATGAAGTACTGTAGGGTGACTAACATCATTTTTAAAAAAGAGAAAGATATGAAATCCATACAGGAAAACGGTCACTATTTGCAAATGACATGAAATCCCAAAAGATTCCACAAAAAAAAAAAAAAAAAAAAACTGTTAGAATAAACAAATTCAAGAAAGCTGCAGGATATAAAGTCAATATACAGAGACCTGTTGTCTTTATTTTTTTTCAGATTTTATTTATTTATTTGACAGGAAGAGAAAAAGCACGAGCCGGGGGAGTGTCAGAAAGACGGAGAAGCAGACCCTCGCTAAGCGGGGAGCCCAACACGGGGCTCGATCCCAGAACTCTGACCTGAGCAGAAGGCAGACGCTTCACCTATGGAGCCACCCAGATGACCCAACTTCTTGCATTTCTGTATACTGATGACACACTTTCGCAAAGAGAAATTAAAAAAGCAATGCCATTTACAATTGCATCAAAAAAAAAATCTAGGAATAAAAGTAACCAACAATGAGAAAGACATAGTACACTCAACACATGGCAGAAAAGAAATGAAAAACATGTGTGTCGAGGGGGGCAGAATGTATGGGTCAAAGATTTGGAAGGCAACACAAACAAATGGAAGCATACGCCATGCTCCTTAACTGGAAGAGTTAATTATGTGAACATGTCCATCGTACCCAAAGCAATCGACAGATGTGATGAAATCCCCATCTGAATTCCAGTGGCATTATTCGAGGAAATAGAAAACAGTCCTCAAACTTGTATGGAATCACAAAAGACCCCAAATACCCAAAGCAACCTGGAGAAAGAAAGGTGCAGTCAACACACTCCTGGATTTCAAGCTAGATTACAAAGCTGTTGTCATCTAAACAGGATGGTACTGGCAGAAACACAGACACCAGGTCAGTGGAACAGAACAGAAAGCTCAGAAACTTACCCACACGTAGATGACCCTAACTTACGACACAGCAGCAGAAGATATGCCATGAGGGAAGGACTGTCTCTTCAGTGAGCGGTAACAGGCAAACTGGACACTAAATGCAGAAGAATATAACTGGGTCACTTTCTTACACCACACACAAAATTTTTAATGGATGAATGATTTGAACATAAGACCCGAATCCATAAACCTCCAAGAAGACACAGGTACTAAGTCTCTCGACATTGGTTTTGGCAAAGAGTCTTCAGATCGGACACCAAATGCAAAGGCAACAAAAGCAAAAATAAACAAGTGGAACAACATCAAACTGAAATCTTCCACACGGCAAAAGAAACCATCAAAAACTTAAAAGGCCACTGACCCAATAAGAAAAAAATATCTGCGAATCATATGTGTGAGAAGAGGCTAATATCCAAAATGCACACAACACTCATACAAATCAAAACAAAAAAAACTGTATAAAAAATGGGGTGAATATGTGAATAGATACTGTCCAAAGATGGCACACAGGTGCCAACAGACAGAAAAAGTTGTTCGACATCACTGAGCATCGTCAGGGAAACATCAGTCAAACCCACAATCGGCTATCCCCTCACAACTGTTGGAACAGCAATTGTCCCAGAGACAGACACCAGGTGGGGTCAAGGGCGTGCAGACGAGGAGACACTGTGCGCTGTTGGTGGGAATGGAAATTGGTGCAGCCACTGTGACAAACGGTATGGAGGTTCCTGAAAAAATAAATACAACTACCACATGACCCAGTAATGGCTCTACTGAGTATTGATTTGGAGAACACAAAAATACTGCCTCAAAAAGACAGATGCACTCCCACGTTCACTGCAGCATTATTCACAATAACCAGACATGGAAACACAGACCTTGGGGGCCTTATGCCAAGTAACTCAGACACAGAAAGACAAATACCAGATGCTCTCATGTACATTCCACGTGGAATAAACAAATACTGAACACATAGATACTGAGAGCAGATTGGTAGGTGCCAGATTCGGGGATGGGGTGGTAGAAACGGGTGACGGTGGTCCAAGTCTCAATGTTTGAGTGAGAAAATCCGACAGTCATGAAATGTTCTGTCCAGCATGGAGACTAAAACTAACCCCGCAGCATGGGGTATAGGTTTCCCTGCTCTTTGAAAGTACAGGGCTTCTGAGAAACCTTGCACAGCAGAAATGGTGTAAAGAAGGGATGACCGTTCATTTACACGGAAAAATTGGACAGTGTGCTCAGACTCCAAGATTCCTTCTCTTTGGCTTTTCTTAGGCCTCAGGACACAAGTTTCTAACGGAGGCCCAGCATAAATGAAGATAAAGCACAGCAGAGGCTCACAGACACAATTCAAAGTGCTGGTGGCTGGATGCGGAGAGCGGTTCCCAGCGGAAGGAGCTGGTTGGGGTGCACGCCGCCTCTGTCGTGCTTCTCCCCAAAACAGATGCTGAACGCGATTCTCACTGTTCACCTTTTTTCATAAGAGGGAAATCCTCTTTAGGTCTCTTCCTCTCACTGAAGCTGGGTAATAACGTAGTTCTTTCAAGAAAGCCAAGTGTCTTACTGTGAACGTTTAAAAGCTGGGGGATACTTGTACTTGAGCATTGCTGAGGGAGGAGATGTGAAAGGTTCTCCCAGACACAAACCTCAGCAGATCCACCGGGAAAGGCACCTTCCTCAGCATGCGGAACACGGACTACCTCCTTACCCCAGAAACCCTCTCCTTCCCCTCGATCAGGACAACCCACAACAGCTGGGAGTTACCCCAATTCCTCCGTTCTCCTGCTCCTAATAGCTAACTCATCAGCAAATCCTGTGAGCTCCATCTTCAAAATGGACCCAGAATAGGTCTAACCACTCCATCCAAGGCCACCTGTCTGGTCCACAGTGCCTGAGTTCCTGGAAAAGCTTCGTCATTGACCTGCCTTGCCATCCTCAACCCTCTGTCACCTGTTCTCAACGCTGTAGCCACGATGGCCTAGTGAAACAGGGTCTCATGGGGTTATAGCCCTGGAATGGCTTTCTGTCGCCCTCTGTCACCTCCCTGAGGTCATGTCCTAAGCTGTCCCCTGTGGCCACAGGGCCTTCTTGCTGCTCCTGGACATATCTGGAATTCTCCTGCCCCAGAGCCTTTGCACATGCTTTCCCTTCTGTTTAGAATGCTCTTGATGTGTTCTCACTCGCCTTCTGAGAAGTCTGAATTGGAGTGACAGGGACAGAAGGTGAGGCTGTGTGTGTTGGGTGAGGCTGGTGGCCCAGAAAAAGGTTTTCTGCCAGCTCTCCACCTGTGCCTCACTTGTCCTCAGCCAGGAACTTGCACACAGCCCTCACCTGTCACAACTCTCACACAGGAGACCCACAGCCACCCCTGGAGCCCACCCTGCCCACACCCTGCTGCAGAATGCATTCAGCTCTCCTCTGGGACCCCTGTCAGCTTTACCCAGACCTGGAACTCCCCCGTCTCCTGCAAAGCTCCCGGATTCCCCCTCTTCTTGCAAAATCACACTGGCGCAAGGCTTTCATGAGAAAGCTATAATGCTAACTAATGAAAGGTTCACACCTACTTTCCCCTTCTGTTGCCTTTCTCTCCTTCTGTCCTACCTGTGCAAACTGTAACATATCAGTGGAACATGAACATGCTCTGAGACCTGAATCTTTCATTGCAGCTTTCTGAGGACTCCTTATGTGATAAGAAACTAGTGTATCTTACGACAGGGTGTTTTACAACTATCATCTATAGAACAGTACAGCCCAAATCACTACAATTTTACCTCACTCTTCATGAAGCAGAACACTTTTTCCTTTCTTCTTTTACTTAAATTCCAGTTAGTTCACATGCCATGGAATATTCGCTTCAGGGGTAGGATTTAGTGATTCCTCACCTGCATACAGTACCCAGTGCTCATCACAAGCGCCCTCCTTAATACCCCTCACCCATTTAACTCTTCCCCCCACGCCCCTGTCCTGCAGCAACACTCAGTTTGTTCTCCAAGGTTGAGTCTATTTCCTTGTTTGCCTTTCTCATCACCCCTCAACTCTGTTCATCTGTTTTCTTTCTGAAATTCCACAAGCGTGAGAGCATAGGATATTTGTCTTTCCTCACTAATCTTGCTTAGCTTAATACACTCTAGATCCATCCACATCCTTGCAAATGGTAAGATTTCATTCTTTTTGAAGCTGGGTCATATTCCCATATATATATATATATACACATATACATATATACATATATATACGTATCCCACATCTGCTTTATCCATTCATCAGTGCATGGACTTTGGGATTCTCTCCATAGTTTGGCTACTGTGCACATTGTTGCTATAAACATCATGGTGCATGTACCCCCTTCGAATGTGCATTTTTGTATCTTTTGGGTAAGCACCTAGGAGAGCAATTGCTGGATCATGTGGTTGTTCAATGTTTAACTTTTTGAGGAACCCCCACACTGTTTCCCAGACTGTCTGCACCACTCTGCATTCCCACCAACAGGATGGGAGGGTTCCCCTTTAAGCAGAACATTATCTGCTGGCAATTTCATAAGAGGAAACAAAACCTCTGCGAGATGCACCCAGGGTCAGGCAAGCAGTTGCAGAATTCACCCCAAGGCTCCTGACGCCAAGCCCCTTGAAGCCACCAGCATGCCACTATCCAAAAGAATTCCCAGACTCTCCTTCTGACTCCACCACCAAAGAAACTACAGACAGAATATGGCACCTCAAAATATCGAGATAATAGTAAAACTAGAAAGTCAAGCTCAACTTTTAAACAGGAACAGGCCCATTTGGATAATTTTGAATTTTCCCTCCACCCTAATTTTAACTCTTCTGGTGAATAAACTAATCAATGATGAAACATCACCTTTGTCAAATGACATCATCCAAGTCTGTATCAGATGAAAAAAAGCCACCTAACTCTAGATGCTGGCCACTCAACCATATCTTAGGCCCAATTGAATAAACATTGTTAGACGAAGGAACAAATTAGGTGTTACAAACAGGCACAGAGTGAATCTCACCTTCCCTTTCTAATAAAAGAGGGTTCCTAGGAAACAGATAGTCAAAATACATTTGTAAGCAATAAATGGACAGAGAAATTGTGATCCCCTGCAAAGTTCTACCTGCAGGGAAACTAAGTAATTCTTGCACCAAACCCAGAATGCTGACAGCTACTTCAATTTTACTTTGTGGCTCAACTAGAGAAAAGAGAAAAGCCCAGGAGGTTTTGGGATAATGAGAGGTTTTACCTCCAGTCCTGACATAGATAGGACATTATGCCAAAATAGCTGTGTTTTCTCTGAACACTGGCGTCCTGTGACAAGCTGCCTCCCTGACTCAGATGCTGACGTTCAAAACCTCGAGTCTCATGGAGCCAGAGCAGAGAAGTGCTGTCAGCTGGGGAGAAGAAGGCACCTCTGACCTAAAGCCTGCACACCTGCTTCGGTTTCTGGACGAAGGGGCAACACATACTTGTTGTTTAGCACTAATTATCTTCATTCTCAATAGACCAATGACCTTGCCTTTTCTGGAAAGCAGACTTACTCTTCTAAAGAAACCCTCAATTCGTCTATTCCCAATGCAACTAGAGTGGGGTCTGGTTTACGCCCGCCTCCAGGCCCCCACCTGGAGGATTTTCCTGCATGATTCTAACAGCCAATTACCACTAACTCGGGGGCACACGGGGCATAATGCTGAAGTTGGGGGATGGCTCTGGGGCTTGCTACTGCCACACCTGTGCCAGGGGGGACCAGGGCACACCCTGCTGAACTCGGGGTACTGCTCAAGATGCATCACCTGCACTGTGTCAGAGAACCGGGGGACACCCCACTGAAGGTGGGGATTCTGTGAGGTCCTTGCCCGCACTCTTCCCGGGGAACAGGGGAAACCCTGAAATTCTGCAACCCATCCCACAAAAGCTCAGGTGAGTGGGCGCCCTGGAGTTCACGGGTATGGGGAATAAGGCCAGTTGAGGACATGGGGCGGAAGAGACTTTAAAGGGAAAAAGAAAACTCACCTGAGTCCCCACAATGAACCCTCTCCACGTGCCCTTCCAGAACCCTGCCTCCCACCTGGGGCGCACCCTACCCCCCGACCCCCACCCCGGGGCATGCTGCTCACTCACCAGCCCGGACCTCCGCAGGGCAACTCTCTCTCTCCCAGTGCCCCTTCTTCTGCCCCAGGTCTGCAACCCGCTGCAACTCTGGGACCGCCCACAGAGACGTAGCTCCACCCCCAAGCGGTGATTGGTCGGGGAGGGTGGTGCCCTAGCCCCTTGGATGCCGGGCAACCCGCCCTCAAGCCCCTGGAACCCTGAAAGTGCAGGGGGTCCAAGAGGCGCCTCCTCTACTCAACACCCAGCACAGGCATGGGTGGGGTCGTGGGCCGGGCTCCCCCCCACACACCTGGCCCCTTCCAGGGACCCCTCTAGCTGCAGACCACCCTCAGCGTCCTGCCCCTTCCCTTTCTGCACCAGCCCTCCCTGCTGGGGTGTGCCTGGTTCTGGGCAAGGTCAGTGGCTCTCAGACCCTCCAAGGCTTGGGCTTTAGGACATGCAATGATTTCATGCATTTTCAGTATGTACATGTCAGTATGACTTTAATCTTATGGGAGCCAAAGAGGTTCTTTATTTTTTCTTATCTTCATGTTGGCATTTTTGGTTATTGTTTTCTTCTCGAAACAGATGTACAACATGTGCTTGGGGCAGAAATAGGGCCCATGCTTTGAGGTTTTGCCCAGTCATTTTGAGCCGGGTAAAATGTTAAAGGATAGCTTCCCTGGGAGCCCAGGATCAGGGCCCACAGATGATATAAGATAAACATTACTTTTATCATTATAATTGCTCCTAAATGGAGGAATTTGAGACAAAAGCACCTTTCACAAGAGTACCAAGAAATCAAAATGATGCCCACAGAAGGCTACCTGCTCCATGGTCAGCACAGGTAACAGAAGTGTTCACAGTCTCTGGACTCCTGCCCTTCTCCTGCCCAAATCTCTGAAGCACACAGACCACTTAAAATCAGAATTGTAGAACTGCTAGACACCTTAGAGATGTCTGGCACCATTCCCTTGGACTACAGTATAAAACACAGTAGCTCATTGTCACAAACTAATTTCAACATGAAGTGCCCCCTGGATGCACTAAGTTCTTTCTCTGCAAATGTTGACTAATGTAAGTCACAGTCATACCAGTTAAACACTACGATGGCTGGGAAGTCATCGCCGGTAAGGGAATATTTTAGCCTTGTTTATAAGCATTGGCTCACTTTGTAGAAGAGGCTGAGCTGAGTGTTTTTAAATACTATTTCAGGTACAAGAGACGAGTTAAGATGGCGGAGGAGTAGGGGACCCCTTTTTCACAGGTCCCCTGAGTCGAGCTGGATAGGTACCAGACCAGCCTAAACAACCACGGAATCAGCCTGAGACGCAGGAAGATACATCTGGATCTCTACAAATGAACATCTCCAGCGCTGAGTATTGAGGTACGAAGCGGGGAGCCGTGAAACCGGGCACAGATATCGGAAGATAAACGGAAGGGGGAGGGAGCCGCCGCGTTCGGGCGCCGGGAAGCGGCAGCCACCTGCACGGGGGGAGCGGGCGCACTCACAGAGGGCACCCGCGAGAGAGCGGACTGAGACCGGTGAGCCGGGAGCGCGCGCCACCAGGCATCTCGCGGAACCCGGGAATCCCGTGTGCTCACGGGATCCAGACTGAGACCGGGAGCTCCCGGAGCGCATGCGGGGCAGCTGGCAGCTGGCAGGCCACCTGCACGGGGGAGCGGGCGGACTCACGGTCGGCACCCGCGAAACAGCAGACTGAGACCCTGAACCGGGTGCGCGCGCCACCAGGCTTCTCAGGGAATTCCTGAATCCCGGTGTGCTCACGGGATCCAGACTGAGACCAGGAGCTTCTGGAGCGCGCGCAGGGCGGCTGGCGGTTGGCGGGCCACCTGCACGGGGGAGCGGGCGGACTCGCGGTCGGCACCCACGAAACAGCAGACCGAGACCCTGAACCGGGTGCGCGCGCCACCAGGCTTCTCACGGAACTCCGGAATCCTGGTGTGCTCACGGGATCCAGACTGAGACCGGGAGATCCGGGAGCGCGCGGGGGCGGCTGGCGGCTGGCGGCATTAGAAACACAAAGGACAGAGACGCGCCTGCCCTGGAAGGGAGGGCAGGGACGCCGGGTGTGGGGCGCACATCCCGGGACGCTACAGGGTTGAGCAGCACCAACAGTAACGGAGTTAAAGTGGCCAGAACATCGGTGGAGAATGGGCCGCAATCCCTCTGTTCTGTGACAATTCAGCCTCTGCTGCTCTGACTCTCAGAAGAGGCACAGCAGACCGCCAGAGAAAGCCGCCAGGGAACAAAAGCCTGGAAATACCGGCTCACAGCGTGCCCACCCCCATCCCCCCTCGCAGGGGACACGGAAACTCTACCCAAACAGGGTTGCCTGAGTATGGGCCTGGCAAAATACAAACTCTTAACAAGAGAGAACAAACGGATGGTTACCAGAGAGGAGGAGGTGCATGGAGGGATGAGTGAAATAGATGAAGCGGATGAAGAGGACACTTTTCTGGATGACCACTGAGTAATATATAGAATTACTGAATCACTCTCTTGTACACCTGAAACGAATGTAACACTGTATGTTAGCTCTACTGGAATTAAAATAAATTTTTTAAAAAGATTTTTCTTTCAGGAACCTCTTTGAAAAAGCTTTTCCTCTGCAATGTGCATAAGCCCTACTTGGGAGGATTCACTCTACAATAATTATTCATTCTATGCCTCGAATTCAGATTTCACTGAGTTCTTACTGTGGATCCCAGCCCACGGGAGCCATGGTCCTTTTCTGTCCAGGCTCAGCACCTATGCCTTCAAGATTGGAAGTAGAGACACATGTCACTTCACAGTCCAGAAAGCTATTATTGTTTCTGTTTCAGTGTGAGAGAGTCACAGACTTTGGGACAGGTTTCAGAGCAGGTTTATTATGGATCCTGGATCTCTACTTCAATGTTCATTACCCGGATCCATTTGGCTAATAGGTTCCCTGTGGATGGACTTGCTTCCAAGCACATACATGGAAGATGCAAAGGTGAGTGGGCTTGGTGCGGGACAGGAAGAAGACCAAAATCAGACAAGGGTCCGACCCCTCCCCTGATCCAGGAACTGCTACAGGAGAGGGTATGGGAGGTAGAATCCATGCGAAACTCCAAGGTCACCAGCTGAACACAGGAGGCATAGGTCAAGGGATCTGGAGATGCAGGGGTTGAAGGCTGCTCTGAGCTACCTCTGGGAGGAAGGGAGGGAAGGAATGGGGAGACACTGCCTGCCCCTGGCCTATGCCAGCTGCCCACCGCTCCGACACGCATCAGTCTACACAGCTGACACACAGCCTGGGCTCAGGATGGGCTGGCTCGGGTCCCTCAATCCTCAGTGGGACAGCTGGCCCCAGGGCTCAGCGACAGGCTGAGGGAGATGAGAGGGAAAGCTGCCCCACCCAGGTCATCCCCTCCTTGAGCAGACAGCCATTCGGAACTGCTAAAAAAAAAAAAAAAAAAAAAAAAAAAAAAAAAAAAAAAACCACTAACGGCGTTGAAAGACATGCCATGGATGAACTAAGGCATAGAGATATGTAAAATAACATTCACTTTTAAGTTCAGAGCTGTCATCTCAGGAAGTGGGGAGAGCTTCCCTGAAGAAGACTGAGGGGAGGGCAGGCCATGCTGAAAAGGGAGACATGGCTCTCCTGATTGGGGACCTGCAGCCCCCTTCCAGGGCAGGACATCATCCTCGCATCACACGAGATCCATGGAAGTGTTCCATCAGGGCCAGATGTTTGTCTCGAGAAGGCTACCCTGGCATCGGACTGCACAGGGCACCAGGGACGAGGGCCAGATGGAGGACGGACAATACCCCGGAGGCCATGGGGCAAGAGCAGAGGCACACGACCTTGAAGATGATGATGAAAAGCAGGAGGTGGCAGCATGGAGCCGGCCCGAAAGTGCCATGGGAGCAGTGCCCACAGCTACACTGACTGGGGGCCTTCTGTGCCAGGTGTGGCTGACTTCAGTGGGCTCCAGACTAGTCCTGACCACAAGTCTAGGAAGTGTGCACCACCCCCGGCCTCCTCTCCCCTTGCAGCTGCTAGGAATCACGGTCACAGACCCTGGTCAGCTTTCGTGGAAACCAAGCAGTGGCTCCCCCGCATGCTGCACCTCTGGTGGTGGTCCAGTGCGACCCTCGTGCCTGGCCAGACACTGATGTCTACCTGTCTCCACACAAATCCACAGACAGGAGGGTGTCCCTGAATTCCACAGCACCTGATGAAACAGATCCACGGAACCCAACACCCAGTGGGTCACTCGGGATCTCACCTATGAGGTCATGGAGCTCACCATACCCTATTTCCGTCACTTCCCACAGAAAGCCTGGTTCTGATCCCCCACGATACCATACATCCTGGTTGCTGACCTGGGGTCATGCCATGAACCCACATGGCACCTTTCTTTTAGAGAAGCCTATGCCTACACCTCCTAGAAAATATTTCTAATGAAGTACAAGCCCATCAGGACTACGGTGTGAACGGTAGCACACAGCCTGCATGGTAGTAGTCAGTAATTCTAACAAGGGTTAACCCCACCCCCCGTCTCACAAAACCTTCCTCCGTCCCCACGGAACTCATGGTCTGCCCTCAGAAAACCCTCCAGGAAACAAACCTTTCATCTGAATGCTCTCTTCACCTTCTGCTACAAATCTTGTCCAACCACAATGGTATGAAACTAGAAATCAGTCTCAAGAAAAAAATGGGACAGTCAAAAACAGGTGGAGATTGGGGGGCCTGGGTGGCTCAGTCATTAAGGATCTGCCTTCAGCTCAGGTCGTGATCCCAGGAGCCTGGGATCTAGCCCCGAATCAGGCTCCTTGCTCAGTGGGAAGCCCGCTTCTCCCTCTCCCACCCCCCTCCTTGCGTTCCCTCTCTCTCTGTCTCACTCTCTGCCAGATACTTAAATAATCTTAAAAAAATATGTGGAGATTTAACAACATGCTACTGAACAACCAACAGTCAAAGAAGAAATCAAAAAAAATTTAGAAGTACCTTGACACTGATGAAAAAGACAACCTACAGAAACTTATGGGATGCAGCAAAAGTAGCTCTACGGGGGGGACGTTCATAGAAATTCAAGTCTTCATCAATCCATGAGAATGCTCTCCAATAAACAACCTGATTTCTGTGGTAAAGAAGTAGAAAAAAAAAAAAACAGCAAACAAAGCCCCAAATTAGTAGAAATAAGGAAATAACAAAAAGGAATGCATAAATAAATCCAACAGAGACTAAAAAGACAAAAAAAAAAAACAAAACCACACAATGAAAATGAGAGCTGCCTTTTTTGGAAAGATAAACAAAACTGACAAACTTAGCTAGACTCACCAAGAAAGACAGAGGACTCGAATGCAATCAGGAAAGAAAGATAATGGATTCCTGTCTCATATCAAAATCAAAAGAACTCTTCAACCTTGGACACAACAACTTCTTGCAAGCCACGTCTCTAAAGGCAAAGGAAATAAAAGCAAAAATGAACTATTGGCACTTCATCAAGATAAAAAGTTTCTGCACGGCAAAGCAAACGATCAACAAAACAAAAAGGCAACCTATGGAATCGAAGAAGATATCTGCAAATGATATTACAGATAAAGGGCTGGTATCCAAGATCTATAAAGAACTCCTCAAACTCGACACCCAAAAAATGGGCAGAAGACACAAAGAGATACTTGTCCAGAGAAGACATACAAATGGCCAACAGACACATGAAAAAATGCTCCACATCACTTGCCATCAGGCAAATACAAATCAAAACTACAATGAGATACCACCTTACACCAGTTAGAATGGTTAAAATTAACAAGGCCGGGGGCACCTGGGTGGCACAGCGGTTAAGCGTCTGCCTTCGGCTCAGGGCGTGATCCCAGCATTATGGGATGGAGCCCCACATCAGGCTCCTCCGCTATGAGCCTGCTTCTTCCTCTCCCACTCCCCCTGCTTGTGTTCCCTCTCTCGCTGGCTGTCTCTATCTCTGTGGAATAAATAAATAAAATCTTGAGAAGAAATTAACAAAACAGGAAATAAAAAAATGTCAGAGAGGATGTGGAGAAAGGGGAGCCCTCTACCACTACTCGTGAGAATTCAAGCTGGTACAGCCACTTTTGAAAACAATATGGAGATTCCTCAAGACGTTGAACACAGAGCTATCCTACGACCCACCAATTGCACTACTGGGTATTTACCCCATAGACACAGAGTAATGAAAAGAAGGGGCACCTGTATCCCAATGTTCATAGCAGCAATGTCCCTAATAGCCAAACTGTGGAAGGAGCCAAGATGTCCTTCAGCAGATGAATGGACAAAGAAGATGTGGTTCATCTATACAATGGAATATGACTCAGTCATCAGAAAGGATGAATACCCACCATTTGCACCAACGTGGATGGACCAGGAGGGGATTATGCTAAGTGAAATTAAGTCAAGCAGAGAAAGACAATTATCATATGGTTTCACTCCTATGTGGAATGGAAGGAATAGCATGGAGGACATTAGGAGAAGGAAGGGAAAAGTGAAGGTGGGGAATGAGAGGGGGAGATGAACCATGAGAGACTATTGACACTGGGAAACAAACTGAAGGTTGCAGAAAGGGAGGGGTAGGGGAATGGGTTATCCTGGTGATGGGTATTAAGGAGGGCACGTGTCATAATGAGCACTAGGTGTTATATGCAAACAATGAATCCTGGAACACTACATCAAAAACAAATGAAGTACTGTAGGGTGACTAACATCATTTTTAAAAAAGAGAAAGATATGAAATCCATACAGGAAAACGGTCACTATTTGCAAATGACATGAAATCCCAAAAGATTCCACAAAAAAAAAAAAAAAAAAAACTGTTAGAATAAACAAATTCAAGAAAGCTGCAGGATATAAAGTCAATATACAGAGACCTGTTGTCTTTATTTTTTTTCAGATTTTATTTATTTATTTGACAGGAAGAGAAAAAGCACGAGCCGGGGGAGTGTCAGAAAGACGGAGAAGCAGACCCTCGCTAAGCGGGGAGCCCAACACGGGGCTCGATCCCAGAACTCTGACCTGAGCAGAAGGCAGACGCTTCACCTATGGAGCCACCCAGATGACCCAACTTCTTGCATTTCTGTATACTGATGACACACTTTCGCAAAGAGAAATTAAAAAAGCAATGCCATTTACAATTGCATCAAAAAAAAAATCTAGGAATAAAAGTAACCAACAATGAGAAAGACATAGTACACTCAACACATGGCAGAAAAGAAATGAAAAACATGTGTGTCGAGGGGGGCAGAATGTATGGGTCAAAGATTTGGAAGGCAACACAAACAAATGGAAGCATACGCCATGCTCCTTAACTGGAAGAGTTAATTATGTGAACATGTCCATCGTACCCAAAGCAATCGACAGATGTGATGAAATCCCCATCTGAATTCCAGTGGCATTATTCGAGGAAATAGAAAACAGTCCTCAAACTTGTATGGAATCACAAAAGACCCCAAATACCCAAAGCAACCTGGAGAAAGAAAGGTGCAGTCAACACACTCCTGGATTTCAAGCTAGATTACAAAGCTGTTGTCATCTAAACAGGATGGTACTGGCAGAAACACAGACACCAGGTCAGTGGAACAGAACAGAAAGCTCAGAAACTTACCCACACGTAGATGACCCTAACTTACGACACAGCAGCAGAAGATATGCCATGAGGGAAGGACTGTCTCTTCAGTGAGCGGTAACAGGCAAACTGGACACTAAATGCAGAAGAATATAACTGGGTCACTTTCTTACACCACACACAAAATTTTTAATGGATGAATGATTTGAACATAAGACCCGAATCCATAAACCTCCAAGAAGACACAGGTACTAAGTCTCTCGACATTGGTTTTGGCAAAGAGTCTTCAGATCGGACACCAAATGCAAAGGCAACAAAAGCAAAAATAAACAAGTGGAACAACATCAAACTGAAATCTTCCACACGGCAAAAGAAACCATCAAAAACTTAAAAGGCCACTGACCCAATAAGAAAAAAATATCTGCGAATCATATGTGTGAGAAGAGGCTAATATCCAAAATGCACACAACACTCATACAAATCAAAACAAAAAAAACTGTATAAAAAATGGGGTGAATATGTGAATAGATACTGTCCAAAGATGGCACACAGGTGCCAACAGACAGAAAAAGTTGTTCGACATCACTGAGCATCGTCAGGGAAACATCAGTCAAACCCACAATCGGCTATCCCCTCACAACTGTTGGAACAGCAATTGTCCCAGAGACAGACACCAGGTGGGGTCAAGGGCGTGCAGACGAGGAGACACTGTGCGCTGTTGGTGGGAATGGAAATTGGTGCAGCCACTGTGACAAACGGTATGGAGGTTCCTGAAAAAATAAATACAACTACCACATGACCCAGTAATGGCTCTACTGAGTATTGATTTGGAGAACACAAAAATACTGCCTCAAAAAGACAGATGCACTCCCACGTTCACTGCAGCATTATTCACAATAACCAGACATGGAAACACAGACCTTGGGGGCCTTATGCCAAGTAACTCAGACACAGAAAGACAAATACCAGATGCTCTCATGTACATTCCACGTGGAATAAACAAATACTGAACACATAGATACTGAGAGCAGATTGGTAGGTGCCAGATTCGGGGATGGGGTGGTAGAAACGGGTGACGGTGGTCCAAGTCTCAATGTTTGAGTGAGAAAATCCGACAGTCATGAAATGTTCTGTCCAGCATGGAGACTAAAACTAACCCCGCAGCATGGGGTATAGGTTTCCCTGCTCTTTGAAAGTACAGGGCTTCTGAGAAACCTTGCACAGCAGAAATGGTGTAAAGAAGGGATGACCGTTCATTTACACGGAAAAATTGGACAGTGTGCTCAGACTCCAAGATTCCTTCTCTTTGGCTTTTCTTAGGCCTCAGGACACAAGTTTCTAACGGAGGCCCAGCATAAATGAAGATAAAGCACAGCAGAGGCTCACAGACACAATTCAAAGTGCTGGTGGCTGGATGCGGAGAGCGGTTCCCAGCGGAAGGAGCTGGTTGGGGTGCACGCCGCCTCTGTCGTGCTTCTCCCCAAAACAGATGCTGAACGCGATTCTCACTGTTCACCTTTTTTCATAAGAGGGAAATCCTCTTTAGGTCTCTTCCTCTCACTGAAGCTGGGTAATAACGTAGTTCTTTCAAGAAAGCCAAGTGTCTTACTGTGAACGTTTAAAAGCTGGGGGATACTTGTACTTGAGCATTGCTGAGGGAGGAGATGTGAAAGGTTCTCCCAGACACAAACCTCAGCAGATCCACCGGGAAAGGCACCTTCCTCAGCATGCGGAACACGGACTACCTCCTTACCCCAGAAACCCTCTCCTTCCCCTCGATCAGGACAACCCACAACAGCTGGGAGTTACCCCAATTCCTCCGTTCTCCTGCTCCTAATAGCTAACTCATCAGCAAATCCTGTGAGCTCCATCTTCAAAATGGACCCAGAATAGGTCTAACCACTCCATCCAAGGCCACCTGTCTGGTCCACAGTGCCTGAGTTCCTGGAAAAGCTTCGTCATTGACCTGCCTTGCCATCCTCAACCCTCTGTCACCTGTTCTCAACGCTGTAGCCACGATGGCCTAGTGAAACAGGGTCTCATGGGGTTATAGCCCTGGAATGGCTTTCTGTCGCCCTCTGTCACCTCCCTGAGGTCATGTCCTAAGCTGTCCCCTGTGGCCACAGGGCCTTCTTGCTGCTCCTGGACATATCTGGAATTCTCCTGCCCCAGAGCCTTTGCACATGCTTTCCCTTCTGTTTAGAATGCTCTTGATGTGTTCTCACTCGCCTTCTGAGAAGTCTGAATTGGAGTGACAGGGACAGAAGGTGAGGCTGTGTGTGTTGGGTGAGGCTGGTGGCCCAGAAAAAGGTTTTCTGCCAGCTCTCCACCTGTGCCTCACTTGTCCTCAGCCAGGAACTTGCACACAGCCCTCACCTGTCACAACTCTCACACAGGAGACCCACAGCCACCCCTGGAGCCCACCCTGCCCACACCCTGCTGCAGAATGCATTCAGCTCTCCTCTGGGACCCCTGTCAGCTTTACCCAGACCTGGAACTCCCCCGTCTCCTGCAAAGCTCCCGGATTCCCCCTCTTCTTGCAAAATCACACTGGCGCAAGGCTTTCATGAGAAAGCTATAATGCTAACTAATGAAAGGTTCACACCTACTTTCCCCTTCTGTTGCCTTTCTCTCCTTCTGTCCTACCTGTGCAAACTGTAACATATCAGTGGAACATGAACATGCTCTGAGACCTGAATCTTTCATTGCAGCTTTCTGAGGACTCCTTATGTGATAAGAAACTAGTGTATCTTACGACAGGGTGTTTTACAACTATCATCTATAGAACAGTACAGCCCAAATCACTACAATTTTACCTCACTCTTCATGAAGCAGAACACTTTTTCCTTTCTTCTTTTACTTAAATTCCAGTTAGTTCACATGCCATGGAATATTCGCTTCAGGGGTAGGATTTAGTGATTCCTCACCTGCATACAGTACCCAGTGCTCATCACAAGCGCCCTCCTTAATACCCCTCACCCATTTAACTCTTCCCCCCACGCCCCTGTCCTGCAGCAACACTCAGTTTGTTCTCCAAGGTTGAGTCTATTTCCTTGTTTGCCTTTCTCATCACCCCTCAACTCTGTTCATCTGTTTTCTTTCTGAAATTCCACAAGCGTGAGAGCATAGGATATTTGTCTTTCCTCACTAATCTTGCTTAGCTTAATACACTCTAGATCCATCCACATCCTTGCAAATGGTAAGATTTCATTCTTTTTGAAGCTGGGTCATATTCCCATATATATATATATATACACATATACATATATACATATATATACGTATCCCACATCTGCTTTATCCATTCATCAGTGCATGGACTTTGGGATTCTCTCCATAGTTTGGCTACTGTGCACATTGTTGCTATAAACATCATGGTGCATGTACCCCCTTCGAATGTGCATTTTTGTATCTTTTGGGTAAGCACCTAGGAGAGCAATTGCTGGATCATGTGGTTGTTCAATGTTTAACTTTTTGAGGAACCCCCACACTGTTTCCCAGACTGTCTGCACCACTCTGCATTCCCACCAACAGGATGGGAGGGTTCCCCTTTAAGCAGAACATTATCTGCTGGCAATTTCATAAGAGGAAACAAAACCTCTGCGAGATGCACCCAGGGTCAGGCAAGCAGTTGCAGAATTCACCCCAAGGCTCCTGACGCCAAGCCCCTTGAAGCCACCAGCATGCCACTATCCAAAAGAATTCCCAGACTCTCCTTCTGACTCCACCACCAAAGAAACTACAGACAGAATATGGCACCTCAAAATATCGAGATAATAGTAAAACTAGAAAGTCAAGCTCAACTTTTAAACAGGAACAGGCCCATTTGGATAATTTTGAATTTTCCCTCCACCCTAATTTTAACTCTTCTGGTGAATAAACTAATCAATGATGAAACATCACCTTTGTCAAATGACATCATCCAAGTCTGTATCAGATGAAAAAAAGCCACCTAACTCTAGATGCTGGCCACTCAACCATATCTTAGGCCCAATTGAATAAACATTGTTAGACGAAGGAACAAATTAGGTGTTACAAACAGGCACAGAGTGAATCTCACCTTCCCTTTCTAATAAAAGAGGGTTCCTAGGAAACAGATAGTCAAAATACATTTGTAAGCAATAAATGGACAGAGAAATTGTGATCCCCTGCAAAGTTCTACCTGCAGGGAAACTAAGTAATTCTTGCACCAAACCCAGAATGCTGACAGCTACTTCAATTTTACTTTGTGGCTCAACTAGAGAAAAGAGAAAAGCCCAGGAGGTTTTGGGATAATGAGAGGTTTTACCTCCAGTCCTGACATAGATAGGACATTATGCCAAAATAGCTGTGTTTTCTCTGAACACTGGCGTCCTGTGACAAGCTGCCTCCCTGACTCAGATGCTGACGTTCAAAACCTCGAGTCTCATGGAGCCAGAGCAGAGAAGTGCTGTCAGCTGGGGAGAAGAAGGCACCTCTGACCTAAAGCCTGCACACCTGCTTCGGTTTCTGGACGAAGGGGCAACACATACTTGTTGTTTAGCACTAATTATCTTCATTCTCAATAGACCAATGACCTTGCCTTTTCTGGAAAGCAGACTTACTCTTCTAAAGAAACCCTCAATTCGTCTATTCCCAATGCAACTAGAGTGGGGTCTGGTTTACGCCCGCCTCCAGGCCCCCACCTGGAGGATTTTCCTGCATGATTCTAACAGCCAATTACCACTAACTCGGGGGCACACGGGGCATAATGCTGAAGTTGGGGGATGGCTCTGGGGCTTGCTACTGCCACACCTGTGCCAGGGGGGACCAGGGCACACCCTGCTGAACTCGGGGTACTGCTCAAGATGCATCACCTGCACTGTGTCAGAGAACCGGGGGACACCCCACTGAAGGTGGGGATTCTGTGAGGTCCTTGCCCGCACTCTTCCCGGGGAACAGGGGAAACCCTGAAATTCTGCAACCCATCCCACAAAAGCTCAGGTGAGTGGGCGCCCTGGAGTTCACGGGTATGGGGAATAAGGCCAGTTGAGGACATGGGGCGGAAGAGACTTTAAAGGGAAAAAGAAAACTCACCTGAGTCCCCACAATGAACCCTCTCCACGTGCCCTTCCAGAACCCTGCCTCCCACCTGGGGCGCACCCTACCCCCCGACCCCCACCCCGGGGCATGCTGCTCACTCACCAGCCCGGACCTCCGCAGGGCAACTCTCTCTCTCCCAGTGCCCCTTCTTCTGCCCCAGGTCTGCAACCCGCTGCAACTCTGGGACCGCCCACAGAGACGTAGCTCCACCCCCAAGCGGTGATTGGTCGGGGAGGGTGGTGCCCTAGCCCCTTGGATGCCGGGCAACCCGCCCTCAAGCCCCTGGAACCCTGAAAGTGCAGGGGGTCCAAGAGGCGCCTCCTCTACTCAACACCCAGCACAGGCATGGGTGGGGTCGTGGGCCGGGCTCCCCCCCACACACCTGGCCCCTTCCAGGGACCCCTCTAGCTGCAGACCACCCTCAGCGTCCTGCCCCTTCCCTTTCTGCACCAGCCCTCCCTGCTGGGGTGTGCCTGGTTCTGGGCAAGGTCAGTGGCTCTCAGACCCTCCAAGGCTTGGGCTTTAGGACATGCAATGATTTCATGCATTTTCAGTATGTACATGTCAGTATGACTTTAATCTTATGGGAGCCAAAGAGGTTCTTTATTTTTTCTTATCTTCATGTTGGCATTTTTGGTTATTGTTTTCTTCTCGAAACAGATGTACAACATGTGCTTGGGGCAGAAATAGGGCCCATGCTTTGAGGTTTTGCCCAGTCATTTTGAGCCGGGTAAAATGTTAAAGGATAGCTTCCCTGGGAGCCCAGGATCAGGGCCCACAGATGATATAAGATAAACATTACTTTTATCATTATAATTGCTCCTAAATGGAGGAATTTGAGACAAAAGCACCTTTCACAAGAGTACCAAGAAATCAAAATGATGCCCACAGAAGGCTACCTGCTCCATGGTCAGCACAGGTAACAGAAGTGTTCACAGTCTCTGGACTCCTGCCCTTCTCCTGCCCAAATCTCTGAAGCACACAGACCACTTAAAATCAGAATTGTAGAACTGCTAGACACCTTAGAGATGTCTGGCACCATTCCCTTGGACTACAGTATAAAACACAGTAGCTCATTGTCACAAACTAATTTCAACATGAAGTGCCCCCTGGATGCACTAAGTTCTTTCTCTGCAAATGTTGACTAATGTAAGTCACAGTCATACCAGTTAAACACTACGATGGCTGGGAAGTCATCGCCGGTAAGGGAATATTTTAGCCTTGTTTATAAGCATTGGCTCACTTTGTAGAAGAGGCTGAGCTGAGTGTTTTTAAATACTATTTCAGGTACAAGAGACGAGTTAAGATGGCGGAGGAGTAGGGGACCCCTTTTTCACAGGTCCCCTGAGTCGAGCTGGATAGGTACCAGACCAGCCTAAACAACCACGGAATCAGCCTGAGACGCAGGAAGATACATCTGGATCTCTACAAATGAACATCTCCAGCGCTGAGTATTGAGGTACGAAGCGGGGAGCCGTGAAACCGGGCACAGATATCGGAAGATAAACGGAAGGGGGAGGGAGCCGCCGCGTTCGGGCGCCGGGAAGCGGCAGCCACCTGCACGGGGGGAGCGGGCGCACTCACAGAGGGCACCCGCGAGAGAGCGGACTGAGACCGGTGAGCCGGGAGCGCGCGCCACCAGGCATCTCGCGGAACCCGGGAATCCCGTGTGCTCACGGGATCCAGACTGAGACCGGGAGCTCCCGGAGCGCATGCGGGGCAGCTGGCAGCTGGCAGGCCACCTGCACGGGGGAGCGGGCGGACTCACGGTCGGCACCCGCGAAACAGCAGACTGAGACCCTGAACCGGGTGCGCGCGCCACCAGGCTTCTCAGGGAATTCCTGAATCCCGGTGTGCTCACGGGATCCAGACTGAGACCAGGAGCTTCTGGAGCGCGCGCAGGGCGGCTGGCGGTTGGCGGGCCACCTGCACGGGGGAGCGGGCGGACTCGCGGTCGGCACCCACGAAACAGCAGACCGAGACCCTGAACCGGGTGCGCGCGCCACCAGGCTTCTCACGGAACTCCGGAATCCTGGTGTGCTCACGGGATCCAGACTGAGACCGGGAGATCCGGGAGCGCGCGGGGGCGGCTGGCGGCTGGCGGCATTAGAAACACAAAGGACAGAGACGCGCCTGCCCTGGAAGGGAGGGCAGGGACGCCGGGTGTGGGGCGCACATCCCGGGACGCTACAGGGTTGAGCAGCACCAACAGTAACGGAGTTAAAGTGGCCAGAACATCGGTGGAGAATGGGCCGCAATCCCTCTGTTCTGTGACAATTCAGCCTCTGCTGCTCTGACTCTCAGAAGAGGCACAGCAGACCGCCAGAGAAAGCCGCCAGGGAACAAAAGCCTGGAAATACCGGCTCACAGCGTGCCCACCCCCATCCCCCCTCGCAGGGGACACGGAAACTCTACCCAAACAGGGTTGCCTGAGTATGGGCCTGGCAAAATACAAACTCTTAACAAGAGAGAACAAACGGATGGTTACCAGAGAGGAGGAGGTGCATGGAGGGATGAGTGAAATAGATGAAGCGGATGAAGAGGACACTTTTCTGGATGACCACTGAGTAATATATAGAATTACTGAATCACTCTCTTGTACACCTGAAACGAATGTAACACTGTATGTTAGCTCTACTGGAATTAAAATAAATTTTTTAAAAAGATTTTTCTTTCAGGAACCTCTTTGAAAAAGCTTTTCCTCTGCAATGTGCATAAGCCCTACTTGGGAGGATTCACTCTACAATAATTATTCATTCTATGCCTCGAATTCAGATTTCACTGAGTTCTTACTGTGGATCCCAGCCCACGGGAGCCATGGTCCTTTTCTGTCCAGGCTCAGCACCTATGCCTTCAAGATTGGAAGTAGAGACACATGTCACTTCACAGTCCAGAAAGCTATTATTGTTTCTGTTTCAGTGTGAGAGAGTCACAGACTTTGGGACAGGTTTCAGAGCAGGTTTATTATGGATCCTGGATCTCTACTTCAATGTTCATTACCCGGATCCATTTGGCTAATAGGTTCCCTGTGGATGGACTTGCTTCCAAGCACATACATGGAAGATGCAAAGGTGAGTGGGCTTGGTGCGGGACAGGAAGAAGACCAAAATCAGACAAGGGTCCGACCCCTCCCCTGATCCAGGAACTGCTACAGGAGAGGGTATGGGAGGTAGAATCCATGCGAAACTCCAAGGTCACCAGCTGAACACAGGAGGCATAGGTCAAGGGATCTGGAGATGCAGGGGTTGAAGGCTGCTCTGAGCTACCTCTGGGAGGAAGGGAGGGAAGGAATGGGGAGACACTGCCTGCCCCTGGCCTATGCCAGCTGCCCACCGCTCCGACACGCATCAGTCTACACAGCTGACACACAGCCTGGGCTCAGGATGGGCTGGCTCGGGTCCCTCAATCCTCAGTGGGACAGCTGGCCCCAGGGCTCAGCGACAGGCTGAGGGAGATGAGAGGGAAAGCTGCCCCACCCAGGTCATCCCCTCCTTGAGCAGACAGCCATTCGGAACTGCTAAAAAAAAAAAAAAAAAAAAAAAAAAAAAAAAAAAAAAAACCACTAACGGCGTTGAAAGACATGCCATGGATGAACTAAGGCATAGAGATATGTAAAATAACATTCACTTTTAAGTTCAGAGCTGTCATCTCAGGAAGTGGGGAGAGCTTCCCTGAAGAAGACTGAGGGGAGGGCAGGCCATGCTGAAAAGGGAGACATGGCTCTCCTGATTGGGGACCTGCAGCCCCCTTCCAGGGCAGGACATCATCCTCGCATCACACGAGATCCATGGAAGTGTTCCATCAGGGCCAGATGTTTGTCTCGAGAAGGCTACCCTGGCATCGGACTGCACAGGGCACCAGGGACGAGGGCCAGATGGAGGACGGACAATACCCCGGAGGCCATGGGGCAAGAGCAGAGGCACACGACCTTGAAGATGATGATGAAAAGCAGGAGGTGGCAGCATGGAGCCGGCCCGAAAGTGCCATGGGAGCAGTGCCCACAGCTACACTGACTGGGGGCCTTCTGTGCCAGGTGTGGCTGACTTCAGTGGGCTCCAGACTAGTCCTGACCACAAGTCTAGGAAGTGTGCACCACCCCCGGCCTCCTCTCCCCTTGCAGCTGCTAGGAATCACGGTCACAGACCCTGGTCAGCTTTCGTGGAAACCAAGCAGTGGCTCCCCCGCATGCTGCACCTCTGGTGGTGGTCCAGTGCGACCCTCGTGCCTGGCCAGACACTGATGTCTACCTGTCTCCACACAAATCCACAGACAGGAGGGTGTCCCTGAATTCCACAGCACCTGATGAAACAGATCCACGGAACCCAACACCCAGTGGGTCACTCGGGATCTCACCTATGAGGTCATGGAGCTCACCATACCCTATTTCCGTCACTTCCCACAGAAAGCCTGGTTCTGATCCCCCACGATACCATACATCCTGGTTGCTGACCTGGGGTCATGCCATGAACCCACATGGCACCTTTCTTTTAGAGAAGCCTATGCCTACACCTCCTAGAAAATATTTCTAATGAAGTACAAGCCCATCAGGACTACGGTGTGAACGGTAGCACACAGCCTGCATGGTAGTAGTCAGTAATTCTAACAAGGGTTAACCCCACCCCCCGTCTCACAAAACCTTCCTCCGTCCCCACGGAACTCATGGTCTGCCCTCAGAAAACCCTCCAGGAAACAAACCTTTCATCTGAATGCTCTCTTCACCTTCTGCTACAAATCTTGTCCAACCACAATGGTATGAAACTAGAAATCAGTCTCAAGAAAAAAATGGGACAGTCAAAAACAGGTGGAGATTGGGGGGCCTGGGTGGCTCAGTCATTAAGGATCTGCCTTCAGCTCAGGTCGTGATCCCAGGAGCCTGGGATCTAGCCCCGAATCAGGCTCCTTGCTCAGTGGGAAGCCCGCTTCTCCCTCTCCCACCCCCCTCCTTGCGTTCCCTCTCTCTCTGTCTCACTCTCTGCCAGATACTTAAATAATCTTAAAAAAATATGTGGAGATTTAACAACATGCTACTGAACAACCAACAGTCAAAGAAGAAATCAAAAAAAATTTAGAAGTACCTTGACACTGATGAAAAAGACAACCTACAGAAACTTATGGGATGCAGCAAAAGTAGCTCTACGGGGGGGACGTTCATAGAAATTCAAGTCTTCATCAATCCATGAGAATGCTCTCCAATAAACAACCTGATTTCTGTGGTAAAGAAGTAGAAAAAAAAAAAAACAGCAAACAAAGCCCCAAATTAGTAGAAATAAGGAAATAACAAAAAGGAATGCATAAATAAATCCAACAGAGACTAAAAAGACAAAAAAAAAAAACAAAACCACACAATGAAAATGAGAGCTGCCTTTTTTGGAAAGATAAACAAAACTGACAAACTTAGCTAGACTCACCAAGAAAGACAGAGGACTCGAATGCAATCAGGAAAGAAAGATAATGGATTCCTGTCTCATATCAAAATCAAAAGAACTCTTCAACCTTGGACACAACAACTTCTTGCAAGCCACGTCTCTAAAGGCAAAGGAAATAAAAGCAAAAATGAACTATTGGCACTTCATCAAGATAAAAAGTTTCTGCACGGCAAAGCAAACGATCAACAAAACAAAAAGGCAACCTATGGAATCGAAGAAGATATCTGCAAATGATATTACAGATAAAGGGCTGGTATCCAAGATCTATAAAGAACTCCTCAAACTCGACACCCAAAAAATGGGCAGAAGACACAAAGAGATACTTGTCCAGAGAAGACATACAAATGGCCAACAGACACATGAAAAAATGCTCCACATCACTTGCCATCAGGCAAATACAAATCAAAACTACAATGAGATACCACCTTACACCAGTTAGAATGGTTAAAATTAACAAGGCCGGGGGCACCTGGGTGGCACAGCGGTTAAGCGTCTGCCTTCGGCTCAGGGCGTGATCCCAGCATTATGGGATGGAGCCCCACATCAGGCTCCTCCGCTATGAGCCTGCTTCTTCCTCTCCCACTCCCCCTGCTTGTGTTCCCTCTCTCGCTGGCTGTCTCTATCTCTGTGGAATAAATAAATAAAATCTTGAGAAGAAATTAACAAAACAGGAAATAAAAAAATGTCAGAGAGGATGTGGAGAAAGGGGAGCCCTCTACCACTACTCGTGAGAATTCAAGCTGGTACAGCCACTTTTGAAAACAATATGGAGATTCCTCAAGACGTTGAACACAGAGCTATCCTACGACCCACCAATTGCACTACTGGGTATTTACCCCATAGACACAGAGTAATGAAAAGAAGGGGCACCTGTATCCCAATGTTCATAGCAGCAATGTCCCTAATAGCCAAACTGTGGAAGGAGCCAAGATGTCCTTCAGCAGATGAATGGACAAAGAAGATGTGGTTCATCTATACAATGGAATATGACTCAGTCATCAGAAAGGATGAATACCCACCATTTGCACCAACGTGGATGGACCAGGAGGGGATTATGCTAAGTGAAATTAAGTCAAGCAGAAAAAGACAATTATCATATGGTTTCACTCCTATGTGGAATGGAAGGAATAGCATGGAGGACATTAGGAGAAGGAAGGGAAAAGTGAAGGTGGGGAATGAGAGGGGGAGATGAACCATGAGAGACTATTGACACTGGGAAACAAACTGAAGGTTGCAGAAAGGGAGGGGTAGGGGAATGGGTTATCCTGGTGATGGGTATTAAGGAGGGCACGTGTCATAATGAGCACTAGGTGTTATATGCAAACAATGAATCCTGGAACACTACATCAAAAACAAATGAAGTACTGTAGGGTGACTAACATCATTTTAAAAAAAGAGAAAGATATGAAATCCATACAGGAAAACGGTCACTATTTGCAAATGACATGAAATCCCAAAAGATTCCACAAAAAAAAAAAAAAACTGTTAGAATAAACAAATTCAAGAAAGCTGCAGGATATAAAGTCAATATACAGAGACCTGTTGTCTTTATTTTTTTTCAGATTTTATTTATTTATTTGACAGGAAGAGAAAAAGCACGAGCCGGGGGAGTGTCAGAAAGACGGAGAAGCAGACCCTCGCTAAGCGGGGAGCCCAACACGGGGCTCGATCCCAGAACTCTGACCTGAGCAGAAGGCAGACGCTTCACCTATGGAGCCACCCAGATGACCCATCTTCTTGCATTTCTGTATACTGATGACACACTTTCGCAAAGAGAAATTAAAAAAGCAATGCCATTTACAATTGCATCAAAAAAAAAAAATCTAGGAATAAAAGTAACCAACAATGAGAAAGACATAGTACACTCAACACATGGCAGAAAAGAAATGAAAAACATGTGTGTCGAGGGGGGCAGAATGTATGGGTCAAAGATTTGGAAGGCAACACAAACAAATGGAAGCATACGCCATGCTCCTTAACTGGAAGAGTTAATTATGTGAACATGTCCATCGTACCCAAAGCAATCGACAGATGTGATGAAATCCCCATCTGAATTCCAGTGGCATTATTCGAGGAAATAGAAAACAGTCCTCAAACTTGTATGGAATCACAAAAGACCCCAAATACCCAAAGCAACCTGGAGAAAGAAAGGTGCAGTCAACACACTCCTGGATTTCAAGCTAGATTACAAAGCTGTTGTCATCTAAACAGGATGGTACTGGCAGAAACACAGACACCAGGTCAGTGGAACAGAACAGAAAGCTCAGAAACTTACCCACACGTAGATGACCCTAACTTACGACACAGCAGCAGAAGATATGCCATGAGGGAAGGACTGTCTCTTCAGTGAGCGGTAACAGGCAAACTGGACACTAAATGCAGAAGAATATAACTGGGTCACTTTCTTACACCACACACAAAATTTTTAATGGATGAATGATTTGAACATAAGACCCGAATCCATAAACCTCCAAGAAGACACAGGTACTAAGTCTCTCGACATTGGTTTTGGCAAAGAGTCTTCAGATCGGACACCAAATGCAAAGGCAACAAAAGCAAAAATAAACAAGTGGAACAACATCAAACTGAAATCTTCCACACGGCAAAAGAAACCATCAAAAACTTAAAAGGCCACTGACCCAATAAGAAAAAAATATCTGCGAATCATATGTGTGAGAAGAGGCTAATATCCAAAATGCACACAACACTCATACAAATCAAAACAAAAAAAACTGTATAAAAAATGGGGTGAATATGTGAATAGATACTGTCCAAAGATGGCACACAGGTGCCAACAGACAGAAAAAGTTGTTCGACATCACTGAGCATCGTCAGGGAAACATCAGTCAAACCCACAATCGGCTATCCCCTCACAACTGTTGGAACAGCAATTGTCCCAGAGACAGACACCAGGTGGGGTCAAGGGCGTGCAGACGAGGAGACACTGTGCGCTGTTGGTGGGAATGGAAATTGGTGCAGCCACTGTGACAAACGGTATGGAGGTTCCTGAAAAAATAAATACAACTACCACATGACCCAGTAATGGCTCTACTGAGTATTGATTTGGAGAACACAAAAATACTGCCTCAAAAAGACAGATGCACTCCCACGTTCACTGCAGCATTATTCACAATAACCAGACATGGAAACACAGACCTTGGGGGCCTTATGCCAAGTAACTCAGACACAGAAAGACAAATACCAGATGCTCTCATGTACATTCCACGTGGAATAAACAAATACTGAACACATAGATACTGAGAGCAGATTGGTAGGTGCCAGATTCGGGGATGGGGTGGTAGAAACGGGTGACGGTGGTCCAAGTCTCAATGTTTGAGTGAGAAAATCCGACAGTCATGAAATGTTCTGTCCAGCATGGAGACTAAAACTAACCCCGCAGCATGGGGTATAGGTTTCCCTGCTCTTTGAAAGTACAGGGCTTCTGAGAAACCTTGCACAGCAGAAATGGTGTAAAGAAGGGATGACCGTTCATTTACACGGAAAAATTGGACAGTGTGCTCAGACTCCAAGATTCCTTCTCTTTGGCTTTTCTTAGGCCTCAGGACACAAGTTTCTAACGGAGGCCCAGCATAAATGAAGATAAAGCACAGCAGAGGCTCACAGACACAATTCAAAGTGCTGGTGGCTGGATGCGGAGAGCGGTTCCCAGCGGAAGGAGCTGGTTGGGGTGCACGCCGCCTCTGTCGTGCTTCTCCCCAAAACAGATGCTGAACGCGATTCTCACTGTTCACCTTTTTTCATAAGAGGGAAATCCTCTTTAGGTCTCTTCCTCTCACTGAAGCTGGGTAATAACGTAGTTCTTTCAAGAAAGCCAAGTGTCTTACTGTGAACGTTTAAAAGCTGGGGGATACTTGTACTTGAGCATTGCTGAGGGAGGAGATGTGAAAGGTTCTCCCAGACACAAACCTCAGCAGATCCACCGGGAAAGGCACCTTCCTCAGCATGCGGAACACGGACTACCTCCTTACCCCAGAAACCCTCTCCTTCCCCTCGATCAGGACAACCCACAACAGCTGGGAGTTACCCCAATTCCTCCGTTCTCCTGCTCCTAATAGCTAACTCATCAGCAAATCCTGTGAGCTCCATCTTCAAAATGGACCCAGAATAGGTCTAACCACTCCATCCAAGGCCACCTGTCTGGTCCACAGTGCCTGAGTTCCTGGAAAAGCTTCGTCATTGACCTGCCTTGCCATCCTCAACCCTCTGTCACCTGTTCTCAACGCTGTAGCCACGATGGCCTAGTGAAACAGGGTCTCATGGGGTTATAGCCCTGGAATGGCTTTCTGTCGCCCTCTGTCACCTCCCTGAGGTCATGTCCTAAGCTGTCCCCTGTGGCCACAGGGCCTTCTTGCTGCTCCTGGACATATCTGGAATTCTCCTGCCCCAGAGCCTTTGCACATGCTTTCCCTTCTGTTTAGAATGCTCTTGATGTGTTCTCACTCGCCTTCTGAGAAGTCTGAATTGGAGTGACAGGGACAGAAGGTGAGGCTGTGTGTGTTGGGTGAGGCTGGTGGCCCAGAAAAAGGTTTTCTGCCAGCTCTCCACCTGTGCCTCACTTGTCCTCAGCCAGGAACTTGCACACAGCCCTCACCTGTCACAACTCTCACACAGGAGACCCACAGCCACCCCTGGAGCCCACCCTGCCCACACCCTGCTGCAGAATGCATTCAGCTCTCCTCTGGGACCCCTGTCAGCTTTACCCAGACCTGGAACTCCCCCGTCTCCTGCAAAGCTCCCGGATTCCCCCTCTTCTTGCAAAATCACACTGGCGCAAGGCTTTCATGAGAAAGCTATAATGCTAACTAATGAAAGGTTCACACCTACTTTCCCCTTCTGTTGCCTTTCTCTCCTTCTGTCCTACCTGTGCAAACTGTAACATATCAGTGGAACATGAACATGCTCTGAGACCTGAATCTTTCATTGCAGCTTTCTGAGGACTCCTTATGTGATAAGAAACTAGTGTATCTTACGACAGGGTGTTTTACAACTATCATCTATAGAACAGTACAGCCCAAATCACTACAATTTTACCTCACTCTTCATGAAGCAGAACACTTTTTCCTTTCTTCTTTTACTTAAATTCCAGTTAGTTCACATGCCATGGAATATTCGCTTCAGGGGTAGGATTTAGTGATTCCTCACCTGCATACAGTACCCAGTGCTCATCACAAGCGCCCTCCTTAATACCCCTCACCCATTTAACTCTTCCCCCCACGCCCCTGTCCTGCAGCAACACTCAGTTTGTTCTCCAAGGTTGAGTCTATTTCCTTGTTTGCCTTTCTCATCACCCCTCAACTCTGTTCATCTGTTTTCTTTCTGAAATTCCACAAGCGTGAGAGCATAGGATATTTGTCTTTCCTCACTAATCTTGCTTAGCTTAATACACTCTAGATCCATCCACATCCTTGCAAATGGTAAGATTTCATTCTTTTTGAAGCTGGGTCATATTCCCATATATATATATATATACACATATACATATATACATATATATACGTATCCCACATCTGCTTTATCCATTCATCAGTGCATGGACTTTGGGATTCTCTCCATAGTTTGGCTACTGTGCACATTGTTGCTATAAACATCATGGTGCATGTACCCCCTTCGAATGTGCATTTTTGTATCTTTTGGGTAAGCACCTAGGAGAGCAATTGCTGGATCATGTGGTTGTTCAATGTTTAACTTTTTGAGGAACCCCCACACTGTTTCCCAGACTGTCTGCACCACTCTGCATTCCCACCAACAGGATGGGAGGGTTCCCCTTTAAGCAGAACATTATCTGCTGGCAATTTCATAAGAGGAAACAAAACCTCTGCGAGATGCACCCAGGGTCAGGCAAGCAGTTGCAGAATTCACCCCAAGGCTCCTGACGCCAAGCCCCTTGAAGCCACCAGCATGCCACTATCCAAAAGAATTCCCAGACTCTCCTTCTGACTCCACCACCAAAGAAACTACAGACAGAATATGGCACCTCAAAATATCGAGATAATAGTAAAACTAGAAAGTCAAGCTCAACTTTTAAACAGGAACAGGCCCATTTGGATAATTTTGAATTTTCCCTCCACCCTAATTTTAACTCTTCTGGTGAATAAACTAATCAATGATGAAACATCACCTTTGTCAAATGACATCATCCAAGTCTGTATCAGATGAAAAAAAGCCACCTAACTCTAGATGCTGGCCACTCAACCATATCTTAGGCCCAATTGAATAAACATTGTTAGACGAAGGAACAAATTAGGTGTTACAAACAGGCACAGAGTGAATCTCACCTTCCCTTTCTAATAAAAGAGGGTTCCTAGGAAACAGATAGTCAAAATACATTTGTAAGCAATAAATGGACAGAGAAATTGTGATCCCCTGCAAAGTTCTACCTGCAGGGAAACTAAGTAATTCTTGCACCAAACCCAGAATGCTGACAGCTACTTCAATTTTACTTTGTGGCTCAACTAGAGAAAAGAGAAAAGCCCAGGAGGTTTTGGGATAATGAGAGGTTTTACCTCCAGTCCTGACATAGATAGGACATTATGCCAAAATAGCTGTGTTTTCTCTGAACACTGGCGTCCTGTGACAAGCTGCCTCCCTGACTCAGATGCTGACGTTCAAAACCTCGAGTCTCATGGAGCCAGAGCAGAGAAGTGCTGTCAGCTGGGGAGAAGAAGGCACCTCTGACCTAAAGCCTGCACACCTGCTTCGGTTTCTGGACGAAGGGGCAACACATACTTGTTGTTTAGCACTAATTATCTTCATTCTCAATAGACCAATGACCTTGCCTTTTCTGGAAAGCAGACTTACTCTTCTAAAGAAACCCTCAATTCGTCTATTCCCAATGCAACTAGAGTGGGGTCTGGTTTACGCCCGCCTCCAGGCCCCCACCTGGAGGATTTTCCTGCATGATTCTAACAGCCAATTACCACTAACTCGGGGGCACACGGGGCATAATGCTGAAGTTGGGGGATGGCTCTGGGGCTTGCTACTGCCACACCTGTGCCTGGGGGACCAGGGCACACCCTGCTGAACTCGGGGTACTGCTCAAGATGCATCACCTGCACTGTGTCAGAGAACCGGGGGACACCCCACTGAAGGTGGGGATTCTGTGAGGTCCTTGCCCGCACTCTTCCCGGGGAACAGGGGAAACCCTGAAATTCTGCAACCCATCCCACAAAAGCTCAGGTGAGTGGGCGCCCTGGAGTTCACGGGTATGGGGAATAAGGCCAGTTGAGGACATGGGGCGGAAGAGACTTTAAAGGGAAAAAGAAAACTCACCTGAGTCCCCACAATGAACCCTCTCCACGTGCCCTTCCAGAACCCTGCCTCCCACCTGGGGCGCACCCTACCCCCCGACCCCCACCCCGGGGCATGCTGCTCACTCACCAGCCCGGACCTCCGCAGGGCAACTCTCTCTCTCCCAGTGCCCCTTCTTCTGCCCCAGGTCTGCAACCCGCTGCAACTCTGGGACCGCCCACAGAGACGTAGCTCCACCCCCAAGCGGTGATTGGTCGGGGAGGGTGGTGCCCTAGCCCCTTGGATGCCGGGCAACCCGCCCTCAAGCCCCTGGAACCCTGAAAGTGCAGGGGGTCCAAGAGGCGCCTCCTCTACTCAACACCCAGCACAGGCATGGGTGGGGTCGTGGGCCGGGCTCCCCCCCACACACCTGGCCCCTTCCAGGGACCCCTCTAGCTGCAGACCACCCTCAGCGTCCTGCCCCTTCCCTTTCTGCACCAGCCCTCCCTGCTGGGGTGTGCCTGGTTCTGGGCAAGGTCAGTGGCTCTCAGACCCTCCAAGGCTTGGGCTTTAGGACATGCAATGATTTCATGCATTTTCAGTATGTACATGTCAGTATGACTTTAATCTTATGGGAGCCAAAGAGGTTCTTTATTTTTTCTTATCTTCATGTTGGCATTTTTGGTTATTGTTTTCTTCTCGAAACAGATGTACAACATGTGCTTGGGGCAGAAATAGGGCCCATGCTTTGAGGTTTTGCCCAGTCATTTTGAGCCGGGTAAAATGTTAAAGGATAGCTTCCCTGGGAGCCCAGGATCAGGGCCCACAGATGATATAAGATAAACATTACTTTTATCATTATAATTGCTCCTAAATGGAGGAATTTGAGACAAAAGCACCTTTCACAAGAGTACCAAGAAATCAAAATGATGCCCACAGAAGGCTACCTGCTCCATGGTCAGCACAGGTAACAGAAGTGTTCACAGTCTCTGGACTCCTGCCCTTCTCCTGCCCAAATCTCTGAAGCACACAGACCACTTAAAATCAGAATTGTAGAACTGCTAGACACCTTAGAGATGTCTGGCACCATTCCCTTGGACTACAGTATAAAACACAGTAGCTCATTGTCACAAACTAATTTCAACATGAAGTGCCCCCTGGATGCACTAAGTTCTTTCTCTGCAAATGTTGACTAATGTAAGTCACAGTCATACCAGTTAAACACTACGATGGCTGGGAAGTCATCGCCGGTAAGGGAATATTTTAGCCTTGTTTATAAGCATTGGCTCACTTTGTAGAAGAGGCTGAGCTGAGTGTTTTTAAATACTATTTCAGGTACAAGAGACGAGTTAAGATGGCGGAGGAGTAGGGGACCCCTTTTTCACAGGTCCCCTGAGTCGAGCTGGATAGGTACCAGACCAGCCTAAACAACCACGGAATCAGCCTGAGACGCAGGAAGATACATCTGGATCTCTACAAATGAACATCTCCAGCGCTGAGTATTGAGGTACGAAGCGGGGAGCCGTGAAACCGGGCACAGATATCGGAAGATAAACGGAAGGGGGAGGGAGCCGCCGCGTTCGGGCGCCGGGAAGCGGCAGCCACCTGCACGGGGGGAGCGGGCGCACTCACAGAGGGCACCCGCGAGAGAGCGGACTGAGACCGGTGAGCCGGGAGCGCGCGCCACCAGGCATCTCGCGGAACCCGGGAATCCCGTGTGCTCACGGGATCCAGACTGAGACCGGGAGCTCCCGGAGCGCATGCGGGGCAGCTGGCAGCTGGCAGGCCACCTGCACGGGGGAGCGGGCGGACTCACGGTCGGCACCCGCGAAACAGCAGACTGAGACCCTGAACCGGGTGCGCGCGCCACCAGGCTTCTCAGGGAATTCCTGAATCCCGGTGTGCTCACGGGATCCAGACTGAGACCAGGAGCTTCTGGAGCGCGCGCAGGGCGGCTGGCGGTTGGCGGGCCACCTGCACGGGGGAGCGGGCGGACTCGCGGTCGGCACCCACGAAACAGCAGACCGAGACCCTGAACCGGGTGCGCGCGCCACCAGGCTTCTCACGGAACTCCGGAATCCTGGTGTGCTCACGGGATCCAGACTGAGACCGGGAGATCCGGGAGCGCGCGGGGGCGGCTGGCGGCTGGCGGCATTAGAAACACAAAGGACAGAGACGCGCCTGCCCTGGAAGGGAGGGCAGGGACGCCGGGTGTGGGGCGCACATCCCGGGACGCTACAGGGTTGAGCAGCACCAACAGTAACGGAGTTAAAGTGGCCAGAACATCGGTGGAGAATGGGCCGCAATCCCTCTGTTCTGTGACAATTCAGCCTCTGCTGCTCTGACTCTCAGAAGAGGCACAGCAGACCGCCAGAGAAAGCCGCCAGGGAACAAAAGCCTGGAAATACCGGCTCACAGCGTGCCCACCCCCATCCCCCCTCGCAGGGGACACGGAAACTCTACCCAAACAGGGTTGCCTGAGTATGGGCCTGGCAAAATACAAACTCTTAACAAGAGAGAACAAACGGATGGTTACCAGAGAGGAGGAGGTGCATGGAGGGATGAGTGAAATAGATGAAGCGGATGAAGAGGACACTTTTCTGGATGACCACTGAGTAATATATAGAATTACTGAATCACTCTCTTGTACACCTGAAACGAATGTAACACTGTATGTTAGCTCTACTGGAATTAAAATAAATTTTTTAAAAAGATTTTTCTTTCAGGAACCTCTTTGAAAAAGCTTTTCCTCTGCAATGTGCATAAGCCCTACTTGGGAGGATTCACTCTACAATAATTATTCATTCTATGCCTCGAATTCAGATTTCACTGAGTTCTTACTGTGGATCCCAGCCCACGGGAGCCATGGTCCTTTTCTGTCCAGGCTCAGCACCTATGCCTTCAAGATTGGAAGTAGAGACACATGTCACTTCACAGTCCAGAAAGCTATTATTGTTTCTGTTTCAGTGTGAGAGAGTCACAGACTTTGGGACAGGTTTCAGAGCAGGTTTATTATGGATCCTGGATCTCTACTTCAATGTTCATTACCTGGATCCATTTGGCTAATAGGTTCCCTGTGGATGGACTTGCTTCCAAGCACATACATGGAAGATGCAAAGGTGAGTGGGCTTGGTGCGGGACAGGAAGAAGACCAAAATCAGACAAGGGTCCGACCCCTCCCCTGATCCAGGAACTGCTACAGGAGAGGGTATGGGAGGTAGAATCCATGCGAAACTCCAAGGTCACCAGCTGAACACAGGAGGCATAGGTCAAGGGATCTGGAGATGCAGGGGTTGAAGGCTGCTCTGAGCTACCTCTGGGAGGAAGGGAGGGAAGGAATGGGGAGACACTGCCTGCCCCTGGCCTATGCCAGCTGCCCACCGCTCCGACACGCATCAGTCTACACAGCTGACACACAGCCTGGGCTCAGGATGGGCTGGCTCGGGTCCCTCAATCCTCAGTGGGACAGCTGGCCCCAGGGCTCAGCGACAGGCTGAGGGAGATGAGAGGGAAAGCTGCCCCACCCAGGTCATCCCCTCCTTGAGCAGACAGCCCTTCGGAACTGCTAAAAAAAAAAAAAAAAAAACCACTAACGGCGTTGAAAGACATGCCATGGATGAACTAAGGCATAGAGATATGTAAAATAACATTCACTTTTAAGTTCAGAGCTGTCATCTCAGGAAGTGGGGAGAGCTTCCCTGAAGAAGACTGAGGGGAGGGCAGGCCATGCTGAAAAGGGAGACATGGCTCTCCTGATTGGGGACCTGCAGCCCCCTTCCAGGGCAGGACATCATCCTCGCATCACACGAGATCCATGGAAGTGTTCCATCAGGGCCAGATGTTTGTCTCGAGAAGGCTACCCTGGCATCGGACTGCACAGGGCACCAGGGACGAGGGCCAGATGGAGGACGGACAATACCCCGGAGGCCATGGGGCAAGAGCAGAGGCACACGACCTTGAAGATGATGATGAAAAGCAGGAGGTGGCAGCATGGAGCCGGCCCGAAAGTGCCATGGGAGCAGTGCCCACAGCTACACTGACTGGGGGCCTTCTGTGCCAGGTGTGGCTGACTTCAGTGGGCTCCAGACTAGTCCTGACCACAAGTCTAGGAAGTGTGCACCACCCCCGGCCTCCTCTCCCCTTGCAGCTGCTAGGAATCACGGTCACAGACCCTGGTCAGCTTTCGTGGAAACCAAGCAGTGGCTCCCCCGCATGCTGCACCTCTGGTGGTGGTCCAGTGCGACCCTCGTGCCTGGCCAGACACTGATGTCTACCTGTCTCCACACAAATCCACAGACAGGAGGGTGTCCCTGAATTCCACAGCACCTGATGAAACAGATCCACGGAACCCAACACCCAGTGGGTCACTCGGGATCTCACCTATGAGGTCATGGAGCTCACCATACCCTATTTCCGTCACTTCCCACAGAAAGCCTGGTTCTGATCCCCCACGATACCATACATCCTGGTTGCTGACCTGGGGTCATGCCATGAACCCACATGGCACCTTTCTTTTAGAGAAGCCTATGCCTACACCTCCTAGAAAATATTTCTAATGAAGTACAAGCCCATCAGGACTACGGTGTGAACGGTAGCACACAGCCTGCATGGTAGTAGTCAGTAATTCTAACAAGGGTTAACCCCACCCCCCGTCTCACAAAACCTTCCTCCGTCCCCACGGAACTCATGGTCTGCCCTCAGAAAACCCTCCAGGAAACAAACCTTTCATCTGAATGCTCTCTTCACCTTCTGCTACAAATCTTGTCCAACCACAATGGTATGAAACTAGAAATCAGTCTCAAGAAAAAAATGGGACAGTCAAAAACAGGTGGAGATTGGGGGGCCTGGGTGGCTCAGTCATTAAGGATCTGCCTTCAGCTCAGGTCGTGATCCCAGGAGCCTGGGATCTAGCCCCGAATCAGGCTCCTTGCTCAGTGGGAAGCCCGCTTCTCCCTCTCCCACCCCCCTCCTTGCGTTCCCTCTCTCTCTGTCTCACTCTCTGCCAGATACTTAAATAATCTTAAAAAAATATGTGGAGATTTAACAACATGCTACTGAACAACCAACAGTCAAAGAAGAAATCAAAAAAAATTTAGAAGTACCTTGACACTGATGAAAAAGACAACCTACAGAAACTTATGGGATGCAGCAAAAGTAGCTCTACGGGGGGGACGTTCATAGAAATTCAAGTCTTCATCAATCCATGAGAATGCTCTCCAATAAACAACCTGATTTCTGTGGTAAAGAAGTAGAAAAAAAAAAAAACAGCAAACAAAGCCCCAAATTAGTAGAAATAAGGAAATAACAAAAAGGAATGCATAAATAAATCCAACAGAGACTAAAAAGACAAAAAAAAAAAAAAACAAAACCACACAATGAAAATGAGAGCTGCCTTTTTTGGAAAGATAAACAAAACTGACAAACTTAGCTAGACTCACCAAGAAAGACAGAGGACTCGAATGCAATCAGGAAAGAAAGATAATGGATTCCTGTCTCATATCAAAATCAAAAGAACTCTTCAACCTTGGACACAACAACTTCTTGCAAGCCACGTCTCTAAAGGCAAAGGAAATAAAAGCAAAAATGAACTATTGGCACTTCATCAAGATAAAAAGTTTCTGCACGGCAAAGCAAACGATCAACAAAACAAAAAGGCAACCTATGGAATCGAAGAAGATATCTGCAAATGATATTACAGATAAAGGGCTGGTATCCAAGATCTATAAAGAACTCCTCAAACTCGACACCCAAAAAATGGGCAGAAGACACAAAGAGATACTTGTCCAGAGAAGACATACAAATGGCCAACAGACACATGAAAAAATGCTCCACATCACTTGCCATCAGGCAAATACAAATCAAAACTACAATGAGATACCACCTTACACCAGTTAGAATGGTTAAAATTAACAAGGCCGGGGGCACCTGGGTGGCACAGCGGTTAAGCGTCTGCCTTCGGCTCAGGGCGTGATCCCAGCATTATGGGATGGAGCCCCACATCAGGCTCCTCCGCTATGAGCCTGCTTCTTCCTCTCCCACTCCCCCTGCTTGTGTTCCCTCTCTCGCTGGCTGTCTCTATCTCTGTGGAATAAATAAATAAAATCTTGAGAAGAAATTAACAAGACAGGAAATAAAAAAATGTCAGAGAGGATGTGGAGAAAGGGGAGCCCTCTACCACTACTCGTGAGAATTCAAGCTGGTACAGCCACTTTTGAAAACAATATGGAGATTCCTCAAGACGTTGAACACAGAGCTATCCTACGACCCACCAATTGCACTACTGGGTATTTACCCCATAGACACAGAGTAATGAAAAGAAGGGGCACCTGTATCCCAATGTTCATAGCAGCAATGTCCCTAATAGCCAAACTGTGGAAGGAGCCAAGATGTCCTTCAGCAGATGAATGGACAAAGAAGATGTGGTTCATCTATACAATGGAATATGACTCAGTCATCAGAAAGGATGAATACCCACCATTTGCACCAACGTGGATGGACCAGGAGGGGATTATGCTAAGTGAAATTAAGTCAAGCAGAAAAAGACAATTATCATATGGTTTCACTCCTATGTGGAATGGAAGGAATAGCATGGAGGACATTAGGAGAAGGAAGGGAAAAGTGAAGGTGGGGAATGAGAGGGGGAGATGAACCATGAGAGACTATTGACACTGGGAAACAAACTGAAGGTTGCAGAAAGGGAGGGGTAGGGGAATGGGTTATCCTGGTGATGGGTATTAAGGAGGGCACGTGTCATAATGAGCACTAGGTGTTATATGCAAACAATGAATCCTGGAACACTACATCAAAAACAAATGAAGTACTGTAGGGTGACTAACATCATTTTAAAAAAAGAGAAAGATATGAAATCCATACAGGAAAACGGTCACTATTTGCAAATGACATGAAATCCCAAAAGATTCCACAAAAAAAAAAAAAAAAAAAAAAACTGTTAGAATAAACAAATTCAAGAAAGCTGCAGGATATAAAGTCAATATACAGAGACCTGTTGTCTTTATTTTTTTTCAGATTTTATTTATTTATTTGACAGGAAGAGAAAAAGCACGAGCCGGGGGAGTGTCAGAAAGACGGAGAAGCAGACCCTCGCTAAGCGGGGAGCCCAACACGGGGCTCGATCCCAGAACTCTGACCTGAGCAGAAGGCAGACGCTTCACCTATGGAGCCACCCAGATGACCCAACTTCTTGCATTTCTGTATACTGATGACACACTTTCGCAAAGAGAAATTAAAAAAGCAATGCCATTTACAATTGCATCAAAAAAAAAATCTAGGAATAAAAGTAACCAACAATGAGAAAGACATAGTACACTCAACACATGGCAGAAAAGAAATGAAAAACATGTGTGTCGAGGGGGGCAGAATGTATGGGTCAAAGATTTGGAAGGCAACACAAACAAATGGAAGCATACGCCATGCTCCTTAACTGGAAGAGTTAATTATGTGAACATGTCCATCGTACCCAAAGCAATCGACAGATGTGATGAAATCCCCATCTGAATTCCAGTGGCATTATTCGAGGAAATAGAAAACAGTCCTCAAACTTGTATGGAATCACAAAAGACCCCAAATACCCAAAGCAACCTGGAGAAAGAAAGGTGCAGTCAACACACTCCTGGATTTCAAGCTAGATTACAAAGCTGTTGTCATCTAAACAGGATGGTACTGGCAGAAACACAGACACCAGGTCAGTGGAACAGAACAGAAAGCTCAGAAACTTACCCACACGTAGATGACCCTAACTTACGACACAGCAGCAGAAGATATGCCATGAGGGAAGGACTGTCTCTTCAGTGAGCGGTAACAGGCAAACTGGACACTAAATGCAGAAGAATATAACTGGGTCACTTTCTTACACCACACACAAAATTTTTAATGGATGAATGATTTGAACATAAGACCCGAATCCATAAACCTCCAAGAAGACACAGGTACTAAGTCTCTCGACATTGGTTTTGGCAAAGAGTCTTCAGATCGGACACCAAATGCAAAGGCAACAAAAGCAAAAATAAACAAGTGGAACAACATCAAACTGAAATCTTCCACACGGCAAAAGAAACCATCAAAAACTTAAAAGAGGCCTTCTCTTTCTGGGACCTGTAAGGAAACTGGAAATGCTCTTTGACCCCTTCCTGATTGGTGCTCTGCATATCTGACCCAGATGACCTCACTGGAAACTCTCACTGATAACAGCATTACTATTTCCATTTAATGGAAGAATACCAGCATTCAATCCCAGGAATCCGGAGTCAGCATCCTGCTTCCTCAGCAAACCTCCCGTGGCATTGGGAACACCTGGGTCACATGCCTACCTCCACTAATCAATGGGATGATGATTAGTTTTGGTCACACGGATGTGCCAGATCCCAGAGCAGACGAGTCTGGGCATAGCTTGAAAATTGGAAAAGAAAAGACACCGAATAACAAAGGACCATTAAGTTGGAAGGAAATGAACCTCCAAGAAGGCTTCTAGGATTTATTAAAAATCTGAACCTATATTCTCATCCACTCTGAGGAATTGCAGAACAAAAGTTGCAGTTCTAATTTATACCTAGCAAGACCGAGCACACAAAAGGGAACAGCTCATCCAAACTCAGGTTTTAGAAGTTCTGAGAGGTCAAAGATGGCGAAGGAATAGGAGACACCTTTTTCAGCCAGTCCCCGAGTCGAGCTGGATAGGTACTAGACCAGCCTAAACAACCACGGAACCAGCCTGAGACATAGGAAGATGCATCTGGATCTCTACAAATGAACATCTCCGGCCCTGAGTATTGAGGTACGAAGCAGGGAGCCATGAAACCGTGCACAGATATCGGAAGATAAACGGAAGGGGGAGGGAGCCGCCGTATTCGGGCGCCGGGCGGACGGCACCCGCAAAACAGTAGACTGAGATCGTGAGCCGGGTGCGCGCGCCACCAGGCATCTCACGGAACACCGGAATCCCCGTGCGCTCGCTGGAACCAGACTGAGACCAGGAGCTTCCGGAGCGCGCGTGGAGCGGCTGGCGGCTTGCGACGTTAGAAACACAAAGGACAGAGACACGCCGGCCCTGGAAATGAGGGCTGGGACGCCGGGTGTGGGGCGCACATCCCAGGACTCTGCAGGGTTGAGCAGCACCAACAGTAAGAGTTAAAGTGGCCAGAACATTAGTAGAGAACGGGCCGCAATCCCTCTGTTCTGTGACAGAGGCTGAAATTAGGCCAGCTGCTCTGACTCTCAGAAGAGGCATAGCAAACCGCCAGGGAAAGCCGCCAGAGAACAAAAGCCTGGAAATACCGGCTCAGAGAGTGCCCATCCCCATCCCCCCTCGCAGAGGACACGGAGACTCTACCCAAACACGGTTGCCTGAGTCTCGGTGCGGCAGGCCCCTCCCCCAGACCACAGAAGGCAGGCTGAAAAATCAAGAAGCCCACAACCCGGGCGCCTGGGTGGCGCAATCATTCAGCGCCTGTCTTTGGCTTAGGGCGTGATCCCAGCGTTCCGGAAAGGAGCCCCTCATCGGGCTCCTCTGCTGGGAGCCTGCTTCTTCCTCTCCCACTCCCCTGCTTCTGTTCCCTCTCTTGCTGGTTGGCTGCCACATAAATAAATAAATAAAATCTTTAAAGAAGAAGCCCACATCCCTAAGATCCCTATAAAACAAGGGGCACGGCCTGGGACCCAGTCAATAATTTGGGCTCTGGACAACCCCGCAACCTCTCCTCATTAAAATGACAAGAAGGAGAAGCCCCCCACAGCAATGAAAAGACAGTGAGTCTGTGGCCTCTGCCACAGAAATAATGGATATGGATATAACCTAATTATCAGAAATGGAATTCAGAGTAAGGATGGTCAAAATGATGACTAGAATTGAAAAAACTATTAACAAAAAGGTTACTGAGAATATAGAATCCCTAAGGACAGAAATGAGAGCAAATCTGGCAGAAATTAAAAATTCCATGAGCCAAATGCAGGCAAAACTAGACGCTCTGACGGCCAGGGTCACAGAAGCAGAGGAACGGGTTAGTGAATTGGACGATGGGTTAATAGAGGAAAAAAACAAAATAGAAGCTTCTCTTAAAAAAATCTAAGCCCACGAATGTAGGTTATGGGAGATTACTGACTCAATGAAACGATCCAATGTTAGAATCATCGGCATCCCCGAGGGGGTGGAGAAAAACAGAGGTCTAGAAGAGATATTTGAACAAATTGTAGCTGAAAACTTCCCTAATCTAGCGAGGGAAACAAACATTCGTGTCCAAGAGGCAGAGAGGACCCCTCCCAAGCTCAACCACGACAAACCTACGCCACGTCACGTCATAGTGCATTTCGCAAATATTAGATCCAAGGATACAGTATTGAAAGTGGCCAGGGCAAAGAAATTTCTCACGTACCAAGGCAAAGGCATCAAAATTACGTCAGACCTGTCTACACAGACCTGGAATGAGAGAAAGGGTTGGGGGAGCATATTTAAACTCTTTCAGAGAAAAACATGCAGCCAAGGATCCTTTATCCAGCAAGGCTGTCATTCAGAATTGATGGAGAAATAAAGACATTTCAGAATCGCCATCACTAACCAATTTTGTAACCATGAAACCAGCCCTACAGGAGATATTACGGGGGGTTCTATAAAAGTAAAAAGGCCCCAAGAGTGATACAGAACAGAAAGTCACAGCCAATACAAACAAAGACGTTACTGGCAACATGGCATCATTAAAATCATATCTCTCAGTACTCAGTCTTAATGTTAATGGCTTAAATTCTCCCTTACAACACCACAGGGTTGCAGATTGGATAAAAAGAAATGACCCATCCATTTGCTGTCTACAAGAGACTCATTTCGAACCCAAAGATGCATTCAGACTGAGAGTAAGGGGATGGAGTACCATCTTTCACGCAAATGGACCTCAAAAGAAAGCTGGGGTAGCAATTCTCATATCAGATAAATTGGATTTTAAACTACAGACTATAGTTAGAGACGCAGAAGGGCACTATATTATTCTTAAAGGAAGTATTCAACAAGTGGATATGACAATTATAAATATATATGCCCCCAACAGGGGAGCACCAAGATACAGAAGCAACTCTTAACAAAATAAAGAGACATATAAATAAAAATACATTAATAGTAGGGGACCTCAACACTCCACTATCAGAAATAGAACACCCTGGGAAAAACTAAGCAAAGAATCAAAGGCTTTGAATGCCATACTCGACGAGTTGGACCCCATAGATATATAGAGAACACTACACCCCAGAATCAAAGAATATTCATTCTATTCTAATGCCCATGGAACATTCTCAAGAATAGACCATGTTCTGGGACACAAAACAGGCCTCAACCGATACCAAAAGATTGAAATTATCCCCTGCATATTCTCAGACCACAACGCTCTGAAATTGGAACTCAACCACAAGGAAAAATTTGGGAGAAACTCAAACACTTGGAGACTAAGAACCATCCTGCTCAGGAATGACTCGATAAACCAGGAAATCAAAAATCAAACAATTTATGGAGACCAATGAGAATGAAAATACAACAGTCCAAAACCTATGGGATACTGCAAAGGCAGTCCTAATGGGGAAATACATAGCCATCCAAGCCTCACTCAAAAGAATAGAAAAATCTAAAATGCAGTTTTTATATTCTCACCTCAAGAAGCTGGAACAGCAACAGAGGGACTGGCCTAATCCACACACGAGGAAGCAGTTGACCAAAATTAGAGCTGAAATCAATCAAGCAGAAACCAGAAGTACAGTAGAGCAGATCAACAGGACTAGAAGCTGGTTTTTTGAGAGAATCAAAAAAATTGACAGACCACCGGCAAGACTTATCCAAAACAAAAGAGAAAGGACCCAGATTATTAAAATTATGAATGAAAAAGGAGAGGTCACGACGAACACCATTGAAATTGGAAGGATTATTAGAAATTTTTATCAACAGCTATATGCCAATAAACTAAGCAATCCGGAAGAGATGGAATCCTTCCTGGAAACCTATAAACTACCAAGATTGAAACAGGAAGAAATTGATTTCTTAAACAGGCCAATTAATGATGAAGAAATTGAGTCAGTGATAAACAACCTTCCAAATAACAGAACTCCAGGCCCGGACGGTTTTCCTGGGGAATTCTACCAAACATTCAAAGAAGAAATAATACCTATTCCCCTAAAGCTATTTCAAAAAATAGAAACAGAAGGAGAGCTACCAAACTCATTCTATGAGGCCAATATTACCTTGATCCCCAAACCAGGCAAAGACCCCCTCAAAAAGGAGAATTACAGACCGATTTCCCTAATGAATATGGACGCCAAAATCCTCAACAAGATACTTGCTAATAGAATCCAACAGTTCATTAAAAGGATTATCCATCACGATCAAGTGGGATTCATACCTGGGATGCAAGCGTTGTTCAATATTCGCAAATCCATCAGCGTGATACATCATATCAACAAGAAAAGACTCAGGAACCATATGATCCTCTCAATCGATGCCAAAAAAGCATTTGACAAAATACAGCATCCTTTCCTGATTAAAACCCTTCAGAGTGTAGGAATAGAGGGTACATTTCTCAATCTCATAAAAGCCATCTATGAAAAGCCTACTGCAAATATTATTCTCAATGGGGAAAAGCTGAAAGCCTTCCCTTTAAGATCAGGAACTCGACAAGGATGCCCACTCTCGCCACTATTATTCCACATAGTACTAGAAGTCCTTGCAACAGCAATCAGAAGACAAAAAGGGATCAAAGGTATTCAAATCAGCAAAGAAGAAGTCAAAATGTCTCTCTTCACAGCTGACATGTTACTCTATGTGGAAAACCCCAAAGAAGCCGCTCCCAAACCATTAGAAGTTATAGGTAATTCAGAAACGTGGCGGGATACAAAATCAATGCTGAGAAATCAGTTGCATTTCTGTACACGAATAGCGAGAACGAAGAAAGAGAAATTAGGGAATCCATCCCATTTACAATAGCACCAAAAACCATACGTTACCTTGGAATTAACTTAACCAGAGACGTAAAGGACCTATATTCTAGAAACTATAAATCCCTCTTGAAAGACATTGAGGAAAACATAAAAAGATGGAAAGATATTCCGTGCTCATGGATCGGAAGAATTAACATAGTTAAAATGCCCATGATACCCAGAGCAATCTACTCTTTCAATGCTATCCCGATCAAAATACCGATGACATTTTTCAAAGAACTGGAACAAATAGTCCTTAAATTTGTATGGAACCAGAAAAGGCCCCGAATCTCCAAGGAACTGTTGAAAAGGAAAAACAAAGCTGGGGGCATCACAATGCCGGATTTCGAGCTGTACTACAAAGCTGTGATCACAAAGATAGCATGGTACTGGCACAAAAGCAGACACATAGACCAATGGAACAGAATAGAGAGCCCAGAAATGGACCCTCGGCTCTTTGGGCAACTAATATTTGATAAAGCAGGAAAAAACATCCGGTGGGAAAAAGACAGTCTCTTCAATAAATGGTGCTGGGAAAATTGGACAGCTACATGCAAAAGAATGAAACTTGACCACTCTCTCACACCATACACAAAAATAAACTCCAAATGGATGAAAGACCTCGATGTGAGACAGGAATCCATCAAAATTCTAGAGGAGAACATAGGCAGCAACCTCTTCGACATCGGCCAAAGCAACCTTTTTCATGATACATCCCCAAAGGCAAGAGAAACAAAAGATAAAATGAATTCATGGGACTTCATCAAGATTAAAAGTTTCTGGGGCGCCTGGGTGGCATAGCGGTTAAGCGTCTGCCTTCAGCTCAGGGCGTGATCCCGGCGTTATGGGATTGAGCCCCACATCAGGCTCCTCTGCTATGAGCCTGCTTCTTCCTCTCCCACTCCCCCTGCTTGTGTTCCCTCTCTCGCTGGCTGTCTCTATCTCTGTCGAATAAATAAATAAAATCTTGAAAAAAAAAATTAAAAGTTTCTGCACAGCCAAGGAAACAGTCAGAAAAACTAAGAGGCAGCCCACGGAATGGGAGAAGATATTTGCAAATGACACTACAGATAAAGGACTGGTATCCAAGATCTACAAAGAACTTCTCAAACTCAATACACGAGAAACAAATAAATCAAAAAATGGGCAGAAGATATGAACAGACACTTTTTCAATGAAGACATACAAATGGCTAACAGACACATGAAAAAATGTTCAAAATCATTAGCCGTCAAGGAAATTCAAATCAAAACCACACTGAGATACCACCTTACGCCAGTTAGAATGGCAAAAATAGACAAGGCAAGAAACAACAATTGTTGGAGAGGATGTGGAGAAAGGGGATCCCTCCCACACTGTTGGTGGGAATGCAAGTTGGTACAGCCACTCTGGAAAACAGTGTGGAGGTCCCTTAAAATGTTAAAAATTGAGCTTCCCTATGATCCAGCCATTGCACTACTGGGTGTTTACCCCAAAGATACAGACGTGGTGAAGAGAAGGGCCATATGCACCCCAATGTTCATAGCAGCAATGTCCACAATAGCTAAATCGTGGAAGAAGCCGAGATGCCCTTCAACAGATGACTGGATTAAGAAGTTGTGGTCCATATATACAATGGAATATTACTCAGCTATCGGAAAGAACGAGTTCTCAACATTTGCTACAACATGGACGGCACTGGAGGAGATAATGCTAAGTGAAGTAAGTCAAGCAGAGAAAGACTCTATCATATGATTTCTCTCATCTATGGAACATAAAAACTAGGAAGATCGGTAGGAGAAGAAAGGGATAAAGAAAGGGGGGGTAACCAGAAGGGGGAATGAAACATGAGAGACTATGGACTATGAGAAAGAAACTGAGGGCCTCAGAGGGGAGGGGGCGTGGGGGAATGGGATAGACAGGTGATGGGTAATAAGGAGGGCACGTATTGCATGGTGCACTGGATGTTATACGCAACTAATGAATCATCGAGCCTTACATCGGAAACCGGGGATGTACTGTATGGTGACTAACATAATATAATAAAAAATCATTAAAAAAAATTCTCTGATAGCTTTTCAACATTTTTCAACAGTCATTTTAAAATTTTGAACAAATCTGCCTCTTGTTATTACTCTTGGAAGAGATGATTCTATAGGATTTTTCTTCCTTTGATATGAAGAATATTTCATAATATTATAAACTATTATCAAATCTAAAAATTAAATTTTACAATTATACAAGTACATGTATACTTGTGTTTAAGATGGAAATAGGAAAGTATAGCCATCATTTGTTATGTAAATAACTCCTGTCTATACATAAGATGTATGGATATAAAGATATCTTACAATTTTTAAAATAAGGTATTATGGACTTGCTTTGTTATTTTTATGATTGTTGAATACATGCCTCACTGTACCCTCACAAGTCAGTTATTTATATGCGCACACTGAAACTGACTCACCCAAGATCACACAGCTAGATTACTTACTAAACTGGGTTGCAATAAAGCAACATTTAGGCCATGTGATAGATCATTTTTTTGTATGTAAATTTACTCCTTAGGCATGATCTTTTGTTTTGTGATTAAACTTCCAAAGGGCATTTTTGACATTCACATTACCTTATTTCAAGTGGAAATTAATTTCCCCTTGACAAGTGTTGTGAGTTTCAAAATATCCCTGTGCACATGTTTGCTGAGAAGGTTATTTATATTACGAATGTTTGCGTCAAAGATATCTAAGCTTTTATTATGCACACATATCTTTATATACATAGTACTCATTATAAGTTTATGAGATTAGTGTTCTGTAGTGACTTTTGGAAACTAGTCTACCGCTTTATGATTATGCTGTGTGTTTCACATCCTATTTAAATGTTATTTTGGCCTTTAATTTTTAACCTTGTAAGTTTCATTACCGTGTTATACAATTTCATCTGAATAACCACGCCAAAAAAAAAAAAAAAATTAGAGCTCTTCAGCTCTAAATTCATGTGACTGAAAGTAGCTCTCCTCGTCTTTGTTATTATGATCAGCACATTGAAACTCGAGGCAAAGTTGTTGATGGGCAGAGATCCTGAGGGCGGGAACTGCAGGCAGCTCTGTGGCTGGAGGAAAGCATCTGAATGCAGGCCCTGGCACTTCTGCAGAGCAAGTTTCTTCATTCCAAATCTGTGGAATAGACCAAAAACCCGAAGCATCTGGCAGGATATGTGGCAGCTGGAAAATCCCCTAACCACATATTTTAAAGCCCATAAGATGCTTGTGGTTTAACACGTATATGTCGTTATTCTAACATTCACTAAAATAAAATGCAATTACACATTACTGAATACTATTGATTTTCTCTTATATCAGGATAATTTCGGCTGTCTTAATTCCCTCAGATAATATCTTAGAACTCACTTGTGTGCTAAATGGTAACCCAGAGATTAATTTACATTTTTCTTTTTAGTGAAGATATAAATGAATTAAAACTTTAGAAAAAATAACCCAAGGCCCTCAAGTACTGATTATCCCCCTTGCTTTAACCTGAATTCTCCTTTTATTAAGAAAGATTCACTATTCAAGGAACATTTTATCTTCATTCATAAAATGGAGTCTTTCATTTCTGGGGACTCATGACAAATGAACAAATGAAGGGACAGATGAAGACTCATTAAGGGACTTGTTTGTATTTAAATGGGGAAAAGATTTCCAATAGGTAAATTAAATATGCAGATATATGTGCATATATGTATATGCATATACTTGCCTGTGGTTTTCTTCAGTAAGTTAATTTATAGCTTTTTTTTTTTTTACTTTAAGGAATAGGAAATGGGTGTTTATATGAATGGGGCTTAATCTTTGCAGCAGTTCCAGGATGTCTCCATTGCTTTTCACTTAAGAAAACATATCCAGCCTTTGCCTGCCTAAATCAGGATATTTCCATTAGAAGAAGGAGGAGGAGGGGAAGAAGAAGGAGGAGAACCACCTCGCCAGGTCCAGTGTGATGCCTTGTTTTACATTAAGTGTTATAGAAATCTTTACAAATGTGTGCAGCTGTTTCCCTTCAGTCAATGATAGTATTTATTCGGAGACCTCCTGCAATTTCATGGCCGATGACTCCTGTTGCCATAAACCATTCAGAGGGAAAGGAAAACCCAATGAGTAATCACTGTGCACTGAAAATGTCATTGTAAAAGTAAGGTGGCAGAGACAAGGCCTCTAGAGTTGAACTCTGAAGACCCAAACCAACTCTAATCAATCTGTTAGATTTTGTTACTCAAACTTGGGAGCATTTTTATGCCACTTGAGCCATTTAATATTATTTTAAATTGAATGCCTTTACTTTAACATGAAATACTAATTAACCATTGTTAACTCCATAAGATATTTTTTTTATCCCCTTTCCCTTCCATTGGCTATATAACAGTGATTATAGTCAGTTCTGTAAAATGCCTTGTTTTCTTCATTTTTATTAGAAAAACTAAATTAATAAACTTGAAACTTTTCATTAAAAGAAGTTCTCAAAAATTTAGTATCTTAATGTTCAAAATAAGTAACTAAAGGGTAGCATAAGAAAATTTTTAAAAAAGGGATAATCCTTGATATATAATGTGTGTGCATACATACACAAAGATGATAGATAGATAGATGATAGATAGTCATAACATTATTAAAGCAACATTTTCTACCCTGGGATATATTTTCAAAAGAAAATAGAAACATATGCACCTAATTTTATTTATATGGTAATTTTTCACTTTTTTATATTAGGTGAAAAGGTAATAGGTTTTTTTTTGTAGAGTTTTTTCAAAAGAAATAGTTAAGGGGCACCTGGGTGGCTCAGTTGGTTAAGCATCTGCTTTAAGCTCAGGTCATGATCCTGGAGTCCCAGGATCGAGCCCTGCATCAGTCTCTCTGCTCATCAGGGAGTCTGCTTCACCCTCTCCCACTCCCGCTGCTCATGTTCTCTCTTTCTCTCTCTCTCACTCTCTCTCAAATAAATAAAATCTTTAAAAAAAATAAAAATAAAGTAAAAAAAATAGTTAAAACCCATGTTAAGACATCCCCTTTCTTTTAATATGAAAGTGACTTTTTATTTTATTCTATTTTAATTCAATATAGTTAACATACAGTGTTATATTAGTTTCAGGTGTACAATATAGTGATTCAACAATTCCATACATTACTCAGTGCTCATTGTGATAAATGTACTCTTAATCCTTGTCACCTATTTCACCCATCCCCCCACCCAACTCCCTTCTGATAACCATCAGTTTGTTCCCTGTAGTTAAGAGTCTGTTTTTGGTTAGTTACTTTTTTCCTTTGTTTTGTTTCTTAAATTCCACATATGGGTGAAGTCATATGGTATTTGTCTTTCTCTGTCTGACTTATTGCACTTAGCATTATACTCTCTAGATCCATTCATGTTGCAAATGGCAAGATTTCATTCTTTTCTATGGCTGAGTAATATTCCATTGTATATATATCCCACTTCTTTATTCATCTAGTGTTGGACACTTTAGGATATTTGGCTATTGTAAATAATGCTGCAATAAACATAGGGGTACATATATCTAGCTGAATTGGTGGTTTTGTATTACTGCATCATATGGTAGTTCTATTTTTAATTTTTTGAGTAACCTCCCATGTCTTCTGCCCATTTTTAATTGGATTATTTGTTTTTTTGGTGTTGAGTTGTATCAGTTCTGTATATATTTTGGATACTAGCCCTTTGTTGATTATGTCATTTGTAAATACCTTCTCCCAGTCATTAGATTGTCTTTTAGTTTTGTTGGTCATTTCCTTTGCATTTCATTTTGATGTAGTTCCAATAGTTTATTTTTGCTTTTATTTCCCTTGCCTTAGGAGAAATATCTAGAAAATGTTGCTATGGCCAGTGTTAGAGAAATCACTGCTTGTGCTTTCTTCTAGAATTTTTATGTTTCAGGTTTCACATTTAGGTCTTTAACCCATTTTGAGTTTATTTTTGTGTACCAAGTAAAAAAGTGGTCCAGTTTCATTCTTTTGCATAGAGATTTCCCAACATCATTTGTTGAAGAGACTCTCTTTTACCCTTTGCATATTCTTGCCTCCTTTGTCAAAGATTAATTGACCATATAATTACAGGTTTATTTCTGGGCTCTCTATTCTGTTCCATTGATCTATGTGTTTATTTTTATGCTGATACCATACTGTTTTGACTACTACAATTTTGTAGTATAACTTGAAATCTGGGATTGTGATACTTCCTCTTTGTTTTTCTTTTTCATGATTGCTTTGGCTATTCAGGGTCTTTTGTGGTTCCATACAAATTTTAGGTTGGTTTGTTCTACTTCTGTAAAAAATGCTGTTGGTATTTTTATAGGGTTTGCATTTAATGTGTAGATTTCTTTGGGTAGTATGGACATTTAAACAATATTTGTCCTTCCAATTCATGAACATGGAATATCTTTCCGTTTGTGTTGTCTTTGATATCTTTTATCAATGTTTTCTAGTTTTCAGAGTATAGACTTTCATCACTTTGGTTAAGTTTATTCCTAGATATATTTTTTAAAGATTTACTTATTTATTTGCCAGAGAGAGAGCACAAACAAGGGGGAGGAGCAGAAGTAGAGGGAGAAGCAGGCTCCTCACTGAGCAAGAAGCCCGATGTGGGCCTCCATCCCAGGACCCTGGGATCATGACCTGAGCCAAAGACAGATGCTTAACTGACTGAGCCACCCAGGGGTCCCTAGTTCTAGATATTTTATTATTTTTGGTGCAATTGTATATGGGATTATTTTCTCAATCTCTCTTTCTGCTGCTTTATTGTGTATAGAAATGTAATGGATTTTTGTATATTTATTTTTATATCCTGTGATCTTACTGAATTCCTTTATTAGTCCAATAGATTTTTGGTAGTCTTTTGGGTTTTCTGTATGTGGTATCATAAGACATTCCTTTCTTCTGAGAGGAACTGAAATAATCATCATACTTGTGTTTTCTATAGCTAAATCATTCCTTAGTTCTATTTTCTCTCACACAAAGCATTGGGTTATTTTCCTTAGAGAAGATAGGTTTTTTGTTTTGTCTTAGTTTCGTTATTAAGCAATTGAGAGAATCACTTGTATTCTCTGTATCTCAGTCATCAGATGGATCTTCTCAGAAGATGATTATTCCCCAAAGGTGGTGCATGGTTACAGAGATGTTAAGGAGTGAAGGGACCATACCTTCTATTTTTTGTAACTCCCAGAATTTCCAGTTCAGATTCCTGTATCTAAAGAGAGTGCAATTTCAAAGCATCCCAATGATATTGTGGTAACTAGCTTTTTGTGCTGTTTTAACTTCAACTAGTGCTTATTAGGTCTGTAGGAAGCTCTATTTTTAAAAACGACCTTTTGCCATTCCAGTATGAACTTCCCCAGATGGAGTTCTTCATCCCCTCTCAAAAATAATCATACTTACTTCTCTATTGTTGTTGATAGTTCCATTTGTCTCTCCTTCTCTGCAACATCATTTCATTTATTTATCGATAACCTAATATTTCAGGTCCAGTTTGCAGTTTTGAAAACACAAAGATGAATGGGCCATATTCTCTGGCTTTAAAGAATTCATGGAATAGTCAGAACCAAAACACATGGTCAAAATCCAATACTGTAAGGATGATGGCATGTGTAGATCAAGGGGTATGATGGGAACAAGGATGCAGAATACAAACTAAGATTTGAATAATCAGGAATTGCTAAGTAAAATCACCAGTTGTGTTTTAAAGAATGAAGAGTAATTATTCAAGTAAGGCAGAAGGAGGAGATAGGGCATTCTAAACTAAGGATAAAGCTTTTCTTTCTCTTTTTTTAAATGAACATGAAGTACAGAGCTTGTATCGAGTATAAAAAATTGCACATATAACTAGTGTATCAAATCCATCCTCCTTGGAATGAAAGTATACATGACCCTGATCCTCCTCTTATTATTCTTTATATTCATTTGATGAGGCTAATCATTTCTCTTTTCTCCAGCTGAAACTCAGATGGGGTTTCCCTCATGATTTTTCCAGTCAGTTCCTTCAGTCAATTATTAAAATGCCCAGTCCCATAAAATAGTCAAGATTCCTAGTTGATTTAAAGTTAAAATTTCCCTTTCCCATCTTTTTCTTCCAGTTGAAGAAGGGGATGTGGAAGTATCTTCTCTTTTGCACATAATATAGGAAGATTGGAGTTAATTCAAAGGATATGTAGAGTCATTGAAAATACCTGATCATAACCATAGTATAGTTATATTTCTTTTCTTTTTTTTTTCAATATTTTATTTATTTATTCGACAGAGATAGTGACAGCCAGCGAGAGAGGGAACACAAGCAGGGGGAGTGGGAGAGGAAGAAGCAGGCTCATAGCGGAGGAGCCTGACGTGGGGCTCGATCCCATAACTCCGGGATCACGCCCTGAGCCGAAGGCAGACGCTTAACGACTGCGCCACCCAGGCGCCCCTAGTTATATTTCAGTTTGTAACTATGCTTTGTTTAGAGAATGGATTTAAAGAAATAAGACCAGAGGCAGAAGAGAACAAAGGAGATTTTCCCCCCAATTACCCATGATAGATCTAGTAGTGATGCAGAAGAAAGAAAAGGGAAACTAAGAAAGTAAAATCTGTGTTCACTGGGTGATTGTTTAGATGTGAGTGGAGAAGAAAAATGTGAGTTCAAAGGTAAATCTCAGTTTCCATATTGGATGGGATGGGTGGAATCTGTTGTTTCTGTGGAGGTATACAGAAGGTGGAGTTTTAGACAAGATGTTAAGCTCAGTTTTAAATGTGTTGACTTCAAGGTGCATATGAGACAAAGTGAAGATGGCCATTGGACCCTTGTATCTATTACAGAAGTCTCAAGTAGAGAATGATTATGGTTGAAAACTTTACTATAGATAGTTATAAATGTAGATATAAGTACATGGAGTATACATATACATAAGATCTATGTATCTATACTTTTTTCTAGAATTTCCATTTGGTTCTTCAATGAACATTTCAGTTTATCTGCTAAGATTTATGTGTTTAATCATTATGTGTGTATTTTAATTTACATACTGAGCCTAGTTATTATAAATGCTTTTAAAATCTTGTCTGCTAATTACATATGGATCATCTCAGAAACCCCAGTGATTGCTTGTTATTGCTGAAATAGTTTGAGAAATTACTCATATGATAGAATTTATCATTTAAAGTCTATAATTTAGTGGTTTGTAGTATATTTATAGAGTTGTTCATTGATTGCCTTTTATTCTGAGTATTAGTTACATTTTAAGGTTTCTTTGTATAGCTAATAATATGGGATTATATCCAACATTGTGAATGATACCTTACAGAGACACTGGATTCTGATATATTCTATATCTGTATGTATAGACACACACACACACACACACACACACACACACACACACACATATGGCTAAAGTGATAGTTAAATCCACAGAATGGGAAAAACAAGTAGTCAAGGGAAGAAGACACACCTGGGCAATGCCAATGTGTATAATGAGTGGTCTACACAAAGAAGACAGAATTACAAATATCATATACGTTTGTTAAAACTTATTGTAAGTGCATTCATCCTTCCAGAAATTAAAAGAAAATGCAATATAAATAAATTAAAAACAAAAAACAAAAAAAAACTTCCTTTTAAAAAAATGTCCATGACTGCCTGATAAATCTGGATTACTCCTTTTTTTGGTGGGGGGGGCAGTGAAGGGAGTGTTGGTAATTATGTTGTGATCAACATCTTTTCATTCTCTGCTCCCTGCTTAGCCATTTAGGATGCAGGGTTTCTGCCAGAGTTATAATGCAGGTGTTCTCTAGTACATTATCATTCCATGATTATGTATACAGACCTTCGATTTACCTCTGTTTCTGGAACTCTCTGTCATTAGGAATATAAGTTTATCGCTTTGACCTTTATCTGTGATGGAGTTTTGTTGAAATCCCCACCATAAATCATACTGGTGTTAACTATTTGTTTTAAAGTCTTTAGGGCCATTATTTTATAAATGGAAATTGAAAGCATCTTTATCTCAATTAAATGAGGTACACATTTTTGTATGTGAGAAGAGATATTTAAAGTCACCTAACAGAAATCTTTGAGTAAGATTGGGATAAGTCAACTACTTTTCTGGTTGAGTAAGTATTGTCAGCTTTATTGTTACTACTAAGAATTTTATCAGCTTAGAACTTGAATTTTGATTTTAACCATGTTTTCAGAAGAAATTTATATATTTTCTCCTATAATTTTTTGAATGAATTATTGTAAAATGAAGTATTTACTGAGTGAGCTATAATAATGGCATCTACTATTTATATAGCACTTACTATAATTTTGTTCAAGTATTTAAGGAATAAAATACCAAATTTAACAATAAATACAGAAATATTGAAGTTCACTTGTATCCATATCAGGTATAGAAGATCTGGGATGGATGGATAGATAGATAGATGATAGATAGATAGACAGATAGGCATAAATGAAACAATGAGAGAACCAGTCTATTTCTCAAACTGGTAAGTAGTATTTCCAGACCACAGTGTTATAACTGACTGAAAACTGGTACTAAGGAGAAGACTAAGACCTTATTATTGTATTTTTTCCAACTGTATTGAGATATAATTGACATATAACATTGTATAAGGTTAAGATGTACAAGGTGATTATTTGAACACATATTTTGTGAAATGACTACTATAATAAAGTTAGTTAACACCTCCATTATCTCACATAATTACCATTTTGTTTTTGTGGTGAGAACACTTAAGATCTACTCTCTTAGCAACTTTGAAGTGTATAACACAGTATTGCTAACTGTAATCATCATTAGATGCCCAGAATTTATTAATCTTATAACTAGAAGTCTGTACTCCTTGACCAACTCTGCCCATTTCCCATCCTGTGGCAACCACCATTCTATTCTCTGATTCTGAATTTGGCTTTTTCAGATTACACATATGAGTATTTGTTTTTCCCTGTCTGATTTATTTTACTTAGCATAATGTCCTCAAAGTCCATATAGGTTGTCATACATGGCCAGATTTCTTTCCTTTTTATGTTTGCATAATATTCCACATTGATCAATTTATATGGAATATATATATATTCCATATATATGTGTATATATATATATATATTCCATATATATGTATATTTGCTATTTTTCTATCCATTCATCTATTTATATGGAATATATATGGAATATATAAATATATATGTATATTTGCTATTTTTCTATCCATTCATCTCTCATTGCTCTAGGCTGTTTCTATATCTTGGTTATTGTAAATAAGGATGCTATGAACACAGGAGTGCAAATATCTCTTTAAGATAGAGATTTCATTTCCTTTGGCTGCATGCCAGAAGTGGAATTGCTGGATCATATGGTAGTTCTATTTCTAGTTTTTTGAGGAAACTCTAAACTGTTTCCCATAGTGTTTGAACCGATTTACATTCCTGCCAACAGTGTATGGGGGGCTTCCCTTTCCTCCACATCCTCACCAACACTTGTTACCTCTTTTCTTTTTGATGACAGCCATTCTAACAGATGTGAAGTAATATCTCATTGTGGTTTTGATTTGCATTTCCCTGATGATTAGTGATTTTTTTCCACGTAACTCTTGGCCATTTCCTCAATTATATGTTAACCCAATAGAAAGACAAAGCTAATGTATGAAATGAAAGACAATTTCTGTTAAACTCTGTGGAAACAACAATAAGAACAACAGAAGACTAGACTTCATTTTTACTGAAAATCTAATTGCTGAGAGCTTTCACATGCATTCTCTTATTTAATCTTCACAAGAATGCTCTGTGGCGACATTATTAAGGCCATTTTGTAGGTGAGAAACTAAGAAACCTGTGCTAATTCACAAACATGACTCAAATCCAGATTTATCTCATTCAAAAGGCTGTGATCTTTCCATTATTCCAGGGAAGTAGTGGTGAAGGACGCAGACTATAGTTTCTTTGCTCTGTTTTTCACATGAAAGTAGATTCTGCATGCTAATTCTGTTTTGTATCAGTGGAGCTCCTTTAGGTGGCATTATTTTACATTTGTAAAGGTTAAAGTAATCCGGTTTTTCCGGGGGGGGGGGGAAGGAAACTTTTCTCTTTCCAAGGATGGGTGATAACACTCTCAATTTAACCCAGAAGTAGTAGACCAGGAAGGTTTTACATAACACAACTTCCCAGCTTTGCCAACCATGGATATCTTTAGGAAAGTTAAGTCAAGATTTAGACCTCAAATATATAATCCCACTATGAAGTTTCAGACTTCTAATATGAGGTTTCAGAATTTCTAATACATGTTCAAGCAAATGCAGATATCTCTATTTTTTCCTTGCAGAAAACAAAATTGTGATGGTCATAAAAACAGACTGCGTTATGCACTTTTTATACCACTCATAGAATCTAATAATATGCTAAGAGAGTAAAAGTTATGGTAGTTGCTAAATAAGTCTGGAGGCAAGAGCCTCACCACTATCTAACCAAATAAGTATTTTACATTAAAGATCTTCAAGCCAGGCAGGAACTGTAGACAATCATGAAATGCTATTGGTGAGAAACGTAGGCCTGTCTCATATGTCTAAACTTGGAGTTATCTTTCTCACCCAAATATATGTAGTTATTTTCCATATTTTTCTTTTCAAACTATTGTTACCATCAAAACATACTGAATATATACAGAGCTTGGTAGCCTCGCCAGAAGTGCTGCAAACGATGAAGAGTTCAAAGTTTCAAGAGGTGGTTTATACCATTGAAAGGTGTTAATAATTTTTAGAGCAAACTAAGCCTGAAGACATCTCAGATCACACTACGTGGTAACTTCAGTATCCCCTAAAAATAGTGATGGAGCCAATCTCAGGGGACATTCAAGATTTGCCTCATTTGTAAATACTATCTGGACTATGTGTTTAGAGTGAATAAGAGATTGATGTTTACAGACTTCTGTTAGATGCCTCTCCAACTAGATTATACTGCTTATTATCATCACCCTTAAGATGTTTTTAAGTCAACTTTTAGAGAAAAACTGATCCATTTGTTCAACACATATATATTTTTTAAATTTTTATTGAAATTCCAGTTAACATACGGTGTAATATTAGTTTCAGGTGTACAATTTAGTGAGTCAACACTTACATACAACACCTGGTGCTTATCCCCAGGGCATGTCTTAATCCCCATCACCTGTGTAATGCATTCCTGCACCCTCAACACATATTTTTGAGCACTATGAAATAAACCTTAATCTCAGTGCAAGAGATACCACAGAGAACAAGATACACAAAGTTCACAGTCTCATAGGGTTTATGTTCTCATGTAATACCCATGTCAGCATCGTGTCTTCACTGAAAGTCAGTATTTATTTTTATTGACTGATATTATAAATATCTTTAACAAAATATATCAAGTGAATTATAATGAAAGAAAATTAACTTTTGTCACCTCATTGGTATATGATATTGATCAATGAATAAGTGAATTAATTATTTTCATCAAATATGACTGTTATTAACATAGTTCTACTTTCATTTTAGGTTTGGAGTACGAGTCAAAATTTACATCCATGCTGGATTTTACTAAAACTATAACCTCATTTGTGGCAATTAGTTTCATGTAACATCCAGGTTCTACTAAAGGACATTCTGGAAGGTATTCTGACAAAGAGTGGAGCATTACTTGTTTTCATCTGACCGCTAATAATCAAATTCCAGCCAGTCTACAAACTTTGGTCAAAAGTAAGTGTCACTTAATTGTCTAATAAATTATTTTCTATGGTGTTTCTTCCCCTTATAGTTGTTTTTTTTCCTCACTATGAACTTTTCCCGCTTTTCAGTTTTTCCTTATCTTAGTAGTCAAGTTAGTGTTATAGGAAGGGTGTATTTCTTAACTGCAACCCAAAAGACTAAAAATAAGACTGACAGTGGAATTCTTAATATAAATTTTTTAAAAAAATGGCAACTATCATTTTAAACAAAATAATTTAAAATATATAATTCTATGCCCACTGAGAATATCCTTCAAAGTAAAGGTGAAATAAAGACATGTCCATAAAATTATAGTGAAGAGAATTCACTAGTAGTAGATAGATACTAAAAGGAAGTCTTCAAGAAGGAAAATACTCCTAGAAATAAATACAGAAAAGAGTAAAAGTGCTAAAAAAACTAAAGAATGGAAAAACATGTTATTTCAGCAGTATCCAAAAGAAGTCTTATGTAGTTATGCCAATGTCAAATAGGGAATATTTTAAGGCAAGAAGTATCACTAGAAATAAAGAGAGAGCAAAAAAATAAATAAAAGAAAAACATTTCATAATGAAAAAGGTCAATCTACCAAGAAGATTTAATAATTCTAAAATTGTGTGCATCCAACAATTTAAGTTCCAAATATATACAGAACAAAGTGGCAAAAGTAAAAGGTGGAGTGCAAAAATCCACAATGAAGAAGATTTTAACACACATTTCTCATAACTAAGTCCAAGCAGGAAAAAAATTCAATAAGCACATAGAAGATCTATAGAAGTTATTAAGATATTTACCTAATTGATATATATGAAGTGCTGCAGAACAAAATAGATGAAAGCACAGATTCTCTTGACATTCACATGAACATTTATCAAAGAGTATTGTAAAAAAATTTTATATAGACTGGAGTAAAAAGAAAATCTCAACAAATGTTAAAGTACTAGATAATTCAGAAAGTCCTTTGATCACAATGTAGTTAAACTGGAATTCAGTCATAAAAGATGACTAGAATATGTCCTTATATTTGAAAATAAAGCTATATATTACTAAATAATCCACAGATCAAGCGTTATACAGTAAAGCTATATATTACTAAATAATCCACAGACAATATTTTGAACTGAATTACAATTTTTTAAAAATCTAGTATTGCCTGCAGAGGCAGGCAAAATTGTTTAGACAGAAGGTATTACATTAAATGTATATATACAAAAAAAGAAAGGCTAAAAATGATTATTCTAAAGGAGTTAGATAATATCAATTCTAAGAAAATGGAAGAAAAACATAAAGAGCAGAAATTAAAATTTAAAATCTATGGAACACTAAATAGTCAATAAAAGTATTAAACAGCCAAAAGTTGATTTCTCTATAAATTATAGACTAATAGATTTGATACACTCCTAATAAGATCTACTAAGAGGGGCATCTGTGTGGCTCGGTCAGTTAAGCGTCCTACTCTTAATCTGGGCTCAGGTCATGACCTGAAGCTTGTGAGATCAAGCTCTGTGACAGGTCTGTGCTCAGCATGGAGTCCGCTTGAGATTCTCGGTCTCCTTCTTCCTATGCCCCTCCGCCACCCTTAAAACTATAATCTGTGTGACTATACAGATAAAGGAAGAAATGTTTTCTCTAAACAAAACTTCGTTCAAGCTAAAAGACATCACAGACCAGCTACAAAAAAAAACAAAAAACAAAAACAAAAAAACCCCCAAAACCAAAAAAACCCAAAAATAGTTTAAATTATGTTCTGTTTCAAGAAAACAAAGTAAGAGATTCATCTAGCATTCAGCAGTTAGAGATTAGGAATATAATAATAAAATTATTTATGGAAATCTGTATCAAAAACTGATTTTCAACCTTTCCAATTTCATGGCGGTCTCATAAATAGCTACCGTATTTTCATCCTTGCAGATGCGAGAATGCTCGATGCCTATCAAAAAGGAATGATGAGGCAGAACAGACAGATGAATTAGGGAAGACTTTTGAAAAAACAAATCAATACGAAAGACTTTCTTTAATAATAGAGTGTAAATCCAACCAGGAAGGCAGTTGTGCCAGAGCCGCCTTGGAATTCCCCCAGGAAAGACAAGGCAAGAAGGAGTCAACACTTTAGGCTCAGCTGGTTCGAATTACTCTGGTGCGTCTGGGGCCACAGAGGTGGTCTCTAGTTGCCTGAAACCCATTCAGGGCAGAGAAAGCACCGGACTCCGCATCTTCAGCTCCGCACTTGCACCTGCATCAGGGAGCAGCTGTGGCTCCACCTCCTTCCGGTGGGAGCGTAAATAGCCGGTTGCCAAAGCTGCTTCACATGGCGCGCCCGTCTGGTTCGTCCCACTTCCTGTCCTGCTGTGGATGTTTCGTAGCACGTCACAGAGACAAGGGTGAGTGCGTTGTAATAAGGGATTTGGGGAGAGGGGGACCACATTCGTTCATGAGCTTTTGTGAACGTATATTGCTATAATGATGCTATTTTTTTTTACTGGGTACTGCTGTGTCTCTTCCAGTGCCTCCTGTAGGCATTAAGCTTTGTCAGAGGGGCTTAGGCATAGGAAAGGGCGTCATGTCCACGGGGTTCGGTACTCTCCACGGTTTCCGGCACCGCTGCGGTCCTGGCACGTGTGCTCCCCAGCAAGGGGACACGACCGTACGGGCGTGGGAGGGAGAGCTGGGTAAGACATAGTTGGGGCACGGACAGTGCACTGCTTGGTGTGTACGTGAAAACGTGCTTGTGGGAAGGTTGTCATTATCTTCAGATATCCTCTAGCTCCGGGAAGGGTAGTCTCTTCCCGGGTCTGAAGGCTCCCAAGAGAGGTCAGAACGTCATAATATACAGAAAATAACCAAGAACAATTAATACACATACTGAGTGTTGACAAGGGTGTGGAGGAACTGGAATTCTCATACATTTGGGAAGACAGTTTGGTAGTTGCTTTACAATGTAAACATTTACCTGCTTTGTGACCCAGTGATTCCACGGTTAGGGGTCTCTCTACCCAAGGGAAGTGAAAGTGTAACTCCATACAGATATTTGTACACTCGGATGATGTATATAGCTGGTGTATTTCAGATAGCCAGGATTTTGTAAACCATCTAAATGTATGTCAGCAGGTGAGTGAATGAACTGATGGTGGTAAAGTCATGTAATGGAATACTGTTTGTTAACACAAAGGAGCAACAAGTGAATGTGCACGTGAATGAACAACACCATGAATGAGTCTCAGAATAATTACGCTGAAAGAATCCAGTGCATGCCATATGTCTATATTTCATATAATTCTAGAATTCTTATAAATTTATGTAAAATATATGTAAAATTGTAGAAAATGCAATCTAGGATGACAGAAAAATGTTCAGTGGTTTCATGGGGATGGGGTGAGTGTTAGGGAAATGTCAATGGCAAGGGGATCATGTAACTCTTTGAGGTGATGCATTTGTTTGCTATTTTTGTTGTCAGTTTCCTGATTGCAAATTTTATTAGTTTCCTAGGGCAACTATAATAAATTACCACAAACTGGTTGGCTTGAAGTAACAGAATTTTATGACGTCAGTTCTGGAGACTAGGAGTTCAAACTCAATGTGTTCCAGGGTCATGCTTCCTCTGAGGTCTCTACGGGAGGATCCTTCCTTGCTTCTTCCAGTCTGTAATAGTCCTGGGTGTTTCTGGCTTTGGGGCAATATCCCTGCAGTCTCTGCCTCCATCTTCATATGGCCATCTTCCCTGCATCTGTGTCTTTTTCCAAAGTTCCCACTTCTTAAAGGAAGGGGAAAATGAAGGGGGGGGGGCATCAGAGGGGAGACGAACCATGAGAGACTATGAATTCCGGGAAACAATCTGAGGGTTTCAGAAGGGAGGGGGGTGGGGGATGGGTTAGCCCGGTCATGGGTATTAAGGAGGGCAGGTATTGCATGGAGCACCGGGTGTTATACACAATGAATCATGGAACAGTACATCAAAAACTAATGGTGTACTGTATGGTGACTAACATAAAAAAAAAAAAAAACACTAGTCATATTGGAATTCCAATACGACCTCATATTAACTAATTACATCTGCAGTTACCCTATTTCCAAATAAGTTCACATCCTGAAGAAACAAATATTTCAACATATCTTTTTAGAATTTGACCAATATATGTTTATTTACATACTCAGAACTTATCAAATTGTATCCTTCAACATGTGTGGTTAATTGTATGTCAATTAAACCTCAATAATCTGTTCAAAGTTGCTGAAAAGAGAGTCCTATAAGCAATACACTACAGTAGGCCAAATTCTAGATGAGAATTTTTACAAAAAAAAAAAAAAAAACAGCATAATAAGAATAGGCTGTGTATCATATGAAGGAAATTGAAAGAAACATTCAAGACACTGGAGTCATCCCATTAGAAGTTCCCTCAGGAGAGAAGAGAATGCTGTCAGGAAGATGAAGCATCATGATTTTATCCACAGGGTGTCCATTACATGGGTGAAGTGTGGCAGGCTTACTGCTTAGAAGACATTCAGTTAAAAAGGGTCATAGGCAACACCAAGTTTTGAAAGTACAAAATAATAGCTATGTTTTCAAAGTTTAAAGGGTCCTTTAAATTTACAGAAATGTGTTTCAAATACCCACCCAGAGGAAGGAAATAGGAGCATTGGCATATTTAAGTATCTTTACAAATTAACATATTCAAATGTTAATTAAAATTCAAATAAATAGATTTAATAAGAAAATGTGTATTTTAAAATAAGAGATTTAAGCACGGTGGTCATTGAAATAATTTTCATATAAATTTCTGAATACATTTTAGAAATTGGCAGAGTGAAATTTAAAATAGCTTTTATTTGATTCACAAATTGTATTTCTTTTAGTAGGGTACATTCGAAGACTAAAATATATTGTTGAATATGACTTAGACAGTACCTGCAGTGATTTAGTACAATTTTTTTCTTACACTGGACATAGAAAAATAAGAAAAATCAAATATAATTATGTTTTCTGGTATACAAACCTATTCAAAACTGCATCTAGATTCATTTTCTAGAAATACTTGAAATTGGGGAAAGATTTCTTCTGAAAATTGCTGAATTTTTAAAATCATTAGCATTTCTGCCCATTAATAATTACCAAACCCTTTTTTTCCCTTCAAGATCTCCTCTGTTCTAATTTTATGATGTTACTTCTAAAATCTTTGTGTATCTACTAACCTAGTTCTTGGTCTGGTAGTGAATTTATTTTCTAATTACAGGTGGCCTGGTTTAGGTCAGACAGTGATGGGTCTCCACCTATATTCTGAGTCAGGAATGAAGTCTTATCATCCTGGTGTGCTAGCATGGAGTACAGTGAGCTATCCAAAGATACACTTTTTTTCCTAAATGAATTGAAGCCAAGGGGATGAGTGTCTAGCTCTCATTTGGTTGGAGGTCTAGTGTGGAACCATGCTGAGCTGATCACTGAATGAGTCTTTGTGGAACATCCTTCCATGTGCCACTTTCACTGGACAAAAATCCCTTGGGGGTTACATGAGAATAAATGAAAAAAAGTATTTTACCTTTATTAGTCTTATGAGACTAAATTTTCGATTCAGCATTATTTTCTTTTCCTAGTTCTTCTAAACTTTAGTGATCATGAAAGTCAATTTGTTCCACTTCTCATTCATTTACCAATGGAAAACAATCCTTAGGGGCCCTTTTAAGATTACATTAAATGTAGTTATCTGGTTTCAAGTGAGTAAGACCCTAATTACTTTTGAAAGAAGGTGCCTGAATGATATACCTTCAACCTACATCCAATTTGTTTTACTCAGACAACCATCAAGGAAAACATTCAGTGACAGAAATACAATGTGTAGTCTAATTTGGTATGGAATGAATATTTTCTGCAAGGCTAATTACAACCTCCTGGAAAAAGAGACTAATCTCTTGTCACTGACACAGTAGGTCAATAACTATATTTACATTCCCCATTGGCACCTGCTATGTTTTCTGGTAATCAACTCACCAGTAGATAGGACATACTTACCATGAAAAATGTGGTTTTAAATGTACTATTACATTTTATTTTTTTATTAAAACATTTTTAATTTAAATTCAATTAATATGTAATGTATTATTTGTTTCAGGGATACAGTCTGTGATTCATCAGTCTTATATAATACCCAGTGCTCATTACAACACATACCCTCCCCAGTGTCCATCACCCATGTACTATTACCTTTTATTTATATCTATTTTTCAAAGCAAGCACATAAGCTAAACTATTTATTTTCATTCCTTAATTAAATTTAGGTACAGAGAACTCATGAATTCATCTAAACAAAACATAAATTACAACTAGCGCTAAGACTAAGCAAGTTTTATTGCAGCAAATACTGCTATAAAATCTGCAGTTTAGTGTGAAACTGTGATTAATGCCCATGTTTGCCAGGTAATACCTAGGGAAGTTGTTTGGTGGGGTTGTTTGTTTGTTTTTATTGACATTGGATTTCTAGTCCTTGTCTATGAGAAATTGAAAGATTTTTATATTTCTTTTATTTTTGCTTGTTTATATTCTTTTTACTTTTTCTGGTTTAGTCTCACAGACTGATTTGGTCTTACAGCCAGCAATCATGTGTGAATGTACGTCTGCATGATAGCAAAGGAGTGACTTTTCCTTCCTTTGAGTATTAACCTTAATGTGTCTTATTTTAGTTTTCGTTTTCCCTTGGGCAATGTTCTGAGTGCATACTTGACGTCTACAAATTCTCTTGCAAAACTACATGTGGCTCCTTTCAAATTGAGTCTTCCCCTCCCCACCCTCCCAAAGATAATTTCAAAAATTTGATCAGAAGTCATAAACTGGCAGCCTGTAAGCCAAATTCATTCAGCAGATGTATTTCTATTGCAATGACTGTTGTGAGTGGTATTGTTTTGTTTTTACCTCTGTAGTATTTTTTAATTGAATAACTTTTAAAAATCGGGAAATTTCATGTAACCTGGCTTTTGAAAATTGTGGGATTTGCCAACATGGAGTTCACTTTCTACAGGGAAGAAATCTTCTGGAGTCGAGTCCTTTTAGCCATGGCAAATACACATCAGTTTACCATAGATTTCAACAATTATGATTTTTCTTTTTTTTTTTTTAAGATTTTATTTATTTTATTTGACAGAGATAGAGACAGCCAGCGAGAGAGGGAACACAAGCAGGGGGAGTGGGAGAGGAAGAAGCAGGCTCATAGCAGAGGAGCCTGATGTGGGGCTCGATCCCATAACGCCAGGATCATGCCCTGAGCCGAAGGTAGACGCTTAACCGCTGTGCCACCCAGGCGCCCCAACAATTATGATTTTTCTTATCTTGGCTCGTTTCATTCATGTATTACTTGCTTGGTCCAAGTAGCCATTTGAGAGTGTAATATGTGATTAATATGCATTCAAAGAGCATATATATTGGAGTACCATGCTTGTGCTTATGGCTACAGTTTGGCTTAGTTTCCACTAAATGACGTAGCTGCTTGACAGACAAAAGCAGTGCTCTGAGAAAGCGTCCTTTATATGGTCATAGTTTACTAAAATTCAAAGTGTTTTACCTATATAAAAATAGCTGTTTATTAAATATAAAGGCAAATATGGATAAAACATATATACATTTCCATTACAAGACAAAATGACGTTAAAGCAAAATGTGAGGGGCGCCTCACCCCGCAGTTGGTTAAGCATCTGACTGGCTCCAGGCACAATCTCTGAGTCCTGGGATCGAGCCCCCACATCAGGCTGCATGCTCGGTGGGGAGTCTGCTTCTCCCCCTCTCCCATTGCCCCTCCTGCTCACTCTCTCCTCTGTCTCTCAAATAGTCTTTTAAAAATAAAAGAAAGCAAGATGTGAAAATAAAAAGATATAAGTCTAGTTTTAACTTGCCCACTATGAGTGAAGTTTGTTTTTTCTTACTGGTTTATGAAGACAGATTTACTTTCAAGTACACCTTGGCTATATACAGCCCTGGGGCAAGTCTTGTCTCTCTCCCCTATGCAGTAGTTCTTCTGCTGTTAGCCAAGTGCCAGAACCCACCCACAGAGAGCACAGCAGTACCAGTTTTACCTCTGAATCTCAGAACTGAGACCAAGTCCTCACTGAATCTGTAGGGACTGAGCTGTGTCTCATTCTTCTCCTGTCGTCTGACTAAGAAGCTGCCCTTCAGGGTGGTAGCCGAGCCCACTAAGGTTGGCATGTCATACCAAGTCCGCCATCTTCTTGCTGTCTCTCTCTCCAGCTTCTCTTTGTGCCTTATCCCAGTGCTCCGCTCTCTTTACCCTGAATGCTCACATGAAATCTAAACCCTTCCAACCCTACATCTTCCATTGTTACATTTCTAAGTAGCAAAGCATCAAAACACAGCTGTTTCTCGAGAAGTTTTTAATGATACTCTCTTGTATGCTTTAAACAGGATTAAACAGTGTTAAACAATTTTTTAAAATTCGGTGTAATTTTTTTTTAAAGCATTTCCTACTTCATCTTTCCCATAGTGCTAAGGGATGTAGGGACACAGCTGCAATCTTCATTTGCTCCAGCTCTACCTTTGTTGTTATTGTTGGGTTTCCCCAGATGCCTCCTCCTGTCTACAGTGGCTCTCCCTACTACTTTTCATAATGAGTTTGGTTTTAGTATTCTCTGTAGGTGTCACCGATGTCCTAAGTGGCCTCGAGAAGAACTCCATGAAAGGAGAGGATGTCTGAAGTGGAGGAGAAAGGGACGCCATTGAAGTTAATCACACGTGATGGCGATTCAACCTTCCTGTAATTAGTATTAGTTGCTAGAATGAAGCTGAGAGTAGAGAGAAAGACAAATAGTGATCCTTTCGTAAAATCACAATATAGGTAAAAATGCAACTTTATTTCTATCAGGACAAGGTGTACGTAGAAACATCACATAATCCCTGATACTTCGTGTAGCTGAGGAAGTGAAATATGCCTGATTTCCAATCACCACTTCAGCACATGTTTTCAATATGTGTTTTCATCTAGAACTTTTATTTCTTGAAATCGAGATGTCAGGGAGTGGCCAAGCAGGATGATTAGCTCAGATCATTTAAGGAGTAGACCTGGGCAACATTTTGAAGATAATTTTTTTTTAAATATAGCTTTATAATAATGTGGATTGAAATAATAGAAGCACTTCATTTTAAAAATCGAACATATCTGTACTTTAATGATTTTTCTTCAGTATTGCAAATTAAATTTTTATTTGTAGAATTTAGTAAAAGCAGAGTGGGGCATAGTACTTAAGCCTACAGTCTTATTCAAATTAAAATACCCAGATCTTTTAATTGATTATATCACTTAGAAAGGGTGTGATCTAATTAGTAACGTTGCTGTGCCTGGTTTTCTGATTTGAGAGATGGAAATGATAATAGTCATATATTAATACTAACTTAATGAAAAAAGAGGCCTTGCAGATGGGAAATACTCCTATCCATTTGACTAATGCCCTGATTTAGTTAATTCTAGGTCCTTCTTGCAATTAACAGATATTTACCAGCACGTAGGTGTTCTGGTGCCTGCTATGGAACGTGTACTGGGTAGACCTCCCATCTCTCCTCATGTGACTGCCTGGTAGGTGGCAGGGTAGAGGAGCCCCTTATTACTGGGCTGCAAAGAGGAGTTCATGGGGAATTTGGCGTTGACAAAGCAGTTACTAAGAATTTCTTATCTTCCAATCCCATGTCAGTTCCCACGGTTTATTGTCTCCGGTCAATATTATTTGCTGTGGATTAGGTACACGTGGCTTTTATTATTTTGCTAGTAATGTGGACATTTTCCTTCTTTACACATTGGCAAATGTACATCATGTTCTGTTTCCTGATGGCCTCAAATGTCTCCACTAATTCCTTAATGTAAAAGTCAGCAGTGGGAACAAGGCTGACCACAGTACTATGTCAGGAGGAATCCTAAAATTCCTAAGAAAGATGACATAAAGGTATTGTAGCTTATTCAAGAAGAGCATGGGGATTGGAATTGTATCCCAGTTTGAACACAGAAGCTTCCATTGGGTGACTAGCTGGGCTTCTTTAAACAAATCAATCAAACTTATCTATGACTGATTTTTCTTCTTAGAATAAAGCAAATCTGGACAGATTGAGAGTGATGTTGGATAGGCGAGGAAAGTTAATATATGAAAAGCACATAGCAAAACACCTGGCATACAGCACTCATCCAAGGAATGATAACAAACCTTATCATCATCAAAATCATCTTGGGGATAAAGATCAACATTACAATGACTTGCAATTTTATGCCTTTTAAGGCCTGGCTTTTCAGAGATCCTGTTACCCTGTTTCAAGTCTTTTATTTACAATATTAAAACAAGTGGTGTTTTGGGTTTTCTCTGTACGAACCAGCTTTAAAAAGTGGTAACGAGATTGGTAGATCATAGGATGTGAAAGGGTGAGCCATCATTCTAAATGGTGTATCCACATTTCATCAGAAGAAATTGAGATGTAATGTTTTTCCTGCTTTAATCAATATAAATATCAAAGTCAATATTTGCATTCTTGAAATAGAAGCAAAGGACCCTAACACTTCCCTGGTAAGGTGGCCATTAAGTTCCAGTTAGCCTGGAATAGGCCCAGATTATGTTTGTTTTCCTGGTATCCTTATTATCGGTGTCCCTTTTACTCTTAAAAGTTCAGTTTGGAAAATAGTATATAACTTACATGGTTGCAACATAAAATGGTAGACTTGTTAGGCTGTGGCAAATTTACGTAGCAAACTGAGAAAGGCACCTGACTGTCCAAATGTGATTTTTGAAATTCTGCTACCTACCTGTCTGACATGAGGACCTCCATAGTTCTCCTGGATCTAGTTGAAAAACTTTGTTATTCTGAGAACCTCCAACATAGGAGGAAGAACTGTAAACCTAAAAGGTGATGTCGTGATTGAGATCTAGTGGTTTTAGTGATTGACTAGGATTTAATGCTTTGATGGAGATCAGATTCCCATATGAAATAGTTTTTTTGTAAACCACAGTAAAGTGCTCCATGCATATCCCACTTAAAACATATGAACTTGACTCAAAAAGAAATCAAGGTTATTTTATGAACTAATAATTGCTAAAATACTTCCCATTCTGATAGCCCTACTGCTGCATTTAATTGCCAAAGTACATGTTCTTGGGAACGCATGGACAGATTTTGATTTTTTTTTTAATAAAAGATAATTATCCCAAAGTCACACAGAAAAGCATCTCTTTTATTTTAGACAGAGTCACAGTTTTAAAAAAATGAGTAGTTACATTCACATTCAATGTGTATTAACTTTTTAGAGACTCTTAATATGTTTGTATTTTCTTTCTATTCCTTCCAGGCAAACTCTTACCTTCACTACCTATCCACCTGTTCTCTAGCTAGTATTTTTATTTATTACTTACAGCTCACTTACTTGATCCCAAAGAAAGACCAGATTTAATTGGGAAATTGAGCAGAAGAAATGCACTGGCTTAGAAGCAAGCAATGGATACTAGCCAACTTTAGGGAGTTAGGCGGCCTTTCGCTTACAAAAATTGTGGCCAAGAGGCAGGTAAACTACTCCGTAGTCATCGTCTAAGGAAGTACTGCCTAATAGGGTTCTTCTGTACTTGCAATTAACCATCTTGCTGTGGATCGAAGGTAGAGTCACTTTATGTCAAAGCTACACTCTGCTATGGAATGTTAAAGTGAAGTTCCATCACACTTACAGTATTAAATCCTGCACAGGATATGTCTGGGAGTTGTAGGTGCCAATCACCCACCCACTCTACCCCACACTCCCACCCACAGGGCTGCTCTCCTGCTTTTCCCACCTGGGTTGAAAGAGCTACCAAGTCATACTCATGGATAAACAATGCCATATACAATTACTCCTCAAAACTTTCTATTTTTCTGAAATATTTGATTTTATTCCTTCTGTTGTTTAAAATCTTATCTCTGTATGTAATAATAAAAATAGAAGTAAAAGACAAGATTTTCCTTCATCTCCATTTATATGTCACTAACACTGGAAATTTGGTTCATTCAAAGCAATTCATTGTATAAAAAGGTATTTATTTGAAGTCTCTTATTTAGAGTCTTCCATATTGCTCCATGTGGGATAAATGTTCGAATTTTCCATTTTACTTTCCACGTTATTATAGGGACATCAATGAAATTGAAATCTTGGTTAAAAGTACATCATTTAAGTAAATTATAGGGACAAATGAACTTTTGGGTAGAATTACACATTTTAAGTAAGTAAATACAATTTACAATTGGTACGGGCGGACTGTTTAGATAACTACATTGGAATTTTAAAATCTGATTATCTTATTCATGTACAAACCCAACTCCTCTCTTTTATGTTGAGAATTCTTGGTATGCTTTGACTTGCTCTGGAGATTCACATGAAGTCCTTGGACTTTAAATAATTACTTCACTTATACTAACTCACGTATACTAACTGCAAGTCTATGTTGTAGTTTCTCCTGAAAGAGTTCTCTAAACCTTACAAAACGTTCTTTCTCTGATTTAACTACACAGAATTGCCTTACCGAGAAATGTGAGTATAGTTTTCTTTTTTAAAAAGGGAAAATCTTTTCTCACAAAAGAACAAAGCCATGAATCTATAGAATATCCCTTCAAAATATTACTGTTATCCAACAGTATACTTGTATACTTTTTGGACTAAATGTATATATCAATATAAAAAGAGCAATAGGTTTATGTGTAGATACTCCCATTTAAGTCACTCAAAAAATACAGTTTCATGTCATGAAGAACATACGTAAGGCGTTTTCAACATATATGATTAATTATGAGGCTTTGAGTCCACAGATAGAAATATCACCAGAAAACTGTAAAATCTCAGTAAAGATACAAAACCACAAATGCTTTTACACCATCTACTTCATGAGAAGTAGCTTCTAGTTTCAGCTAGAATAAACATAAGAAAAATATTTTGACAAATACAATTCTAATTCTGGTCAAAGGGATGTAAACTACATCTCCTACATCTTAATTATAGTTGGATCCTTTAGGGTAACTACTAGATGACTTGGAGGCTGTCAGTTTCTACTGGAAATGAGAACAAAGTATCTTTGTTTGTGTCAAAGATGTGGTTTTATCATTTAGAACCAGAAATAGCTTTAGAAACAATTAGGCCTGTTTTCCAATGCCTGTGCATTTGAATATTAACCATGCAAAAAGCAAAATGTTGACTATCTCAAACTCCAAAATTTAAATAAGAGATATTTTTGTCCAATAGGATAATTCCTTCATCTGCATGATACATTTTTATATAAAACATACCACTAGTTAACTTATCAAGGCAAAGCTCAACTCAAATGCTATGGTGTTGGATTGGAGAAAGCTTTTTTAAAATGACAAAGAGCTCAAAAATATATAAATAGCTGTGTTTAATTACATTAAAGTAAAACTGCATATAAACTTCTACAAACAAAAGATAAAACTGGAAAAAATTATAATTCCTTTAACAGTTAAGTAATTCATATTCTTAACATGTCCAGCATCCATGTGAATCAGTTGGGAAAAGACCAATGTCCAATGAAGGATTGGGAAGATGACATGCATGTGGGGAAAAATCTCATCCTCACTTATACAAATTGAAACTCAGCTATGTAACATACCTATCCTATTCCTTTTTTTTTTTTTAAGATTTTATTTATTTATTCGACAGAGATAGAGACAGCCAGCGAGAGAGGGAACACAAGCAGGGGGAGTGGGAGAGGAAGAAGCAGGCTCATAGCCGAGGAGCCTGATGTGGGGCTCGATCCCAGAACGCCAGGATCACGCCCTGAGCCGAAGGCAGACGCTTAACCGCTGTGCCACCCAGGCGCCCCATCCTATCCTATTCCTATAGTTTAAAAAAAAAAATTACTGACACAATGTGTCAATGGGGTGTCAGGAAAGCATGCATTCTCATGCATTGCTGGTGGAAATATAGATTAATACAATACAACAGGCAGTTTGGCAATATTTCTCAAAATTGAAATGTATAATTCATTTTGCTTAATAATTCCCCTTCTAGGAATTTATCCAGTGACATACATGCTATCTAAATGACATCTGTGCAAGATTTATTTGGAAATAACTTAAATGTCCAACTGGTCAAATAAATTATAACACATTTCTATAGCCATTAAAATAAGGAAGATCCTGTGCTGATACGGAACGAAGAGTGTGTGCGTCCCCAGGTGTGTGTGTGCGCGTGCAAGCACACTTGTCCATGGAGCTAAGTGATAAAAGTTGAAACTAATTTGTAGGACAGAATCATTGTGTTAAAAATAAAGGGCAGGGAAGCAAAAAGAAATCATGCTTCAATATCTTCGCTTGGGAGATATAATTGTTTGGCTGGGATACTTCTGGCAGCAAGAGACAGAAGGGAGATAGACTTTAAATTCTTGTGCTGTGTATCTTGAAATTTGTGCTGTGTGCGTATGTGTGTGGGTGCGTGTGTGTGTTAACTTTGATAGTATTTTGATTTTTAAAAATATTTACTCAATGTTGTCTTTAGGAATTTTAATTATTCTTACTCTTCTAAATTTATTTTGTTGTGCACTAAAGAAAATCTGATGCATGCCCAACTAACAAATCTTATAAATCAAAGGGTGTCAAAATGTTCTTTATAGGCTCATAAAGCAGGGTTTTTTTCCCCTAAGACAATAACATGATGCCTAAAAAACTTAGTGAAACACAAGACATAGGGTATATGACCCTGCTCTTCAACTTATTACATATATACCTATGGGAGGTCACTTAAGTTCCATTTCCTCATTGTTAAATAGCCAAAACTTGCTCTAACATACAATACTGTAAAAGTCCAAAGACATAACTTATGTAAAATTGTTTTGTAATCAAACAAGGAATACAAGTGTAAATTATAGGAAAAGTAAATTTTTTCAGAAGGAAACCAAAATAAAGCATGTATTTAGGATACATCATCAGCAAAATCGGTACATTTTCCTATTTCCTTACTTTTGCCTCTAGGCACAGATATCCTCATCCCAGCCTGTATCAGATGAAAGTTTAACTGTACCTGCTTCTCTTTCTGTATCTATCAAGAACTGTTAATATTTAATTGTGCCTTTGTGTTTCCTTCAAATCTCTCCAGACTGCCTCCTTTTGTATTAAAAAAAGCATAGTATTAAGGAGGCCACGTATTGCATGGAGCACTGGGCGTTACACGCAAACAATGAATCATGGAACACTATGTCAAAAACTAATGATGTATTGTATGGTGACTAACATATAATAAAAAGATTTAAAAAAAAAGAAATTAGGTGAGAGTAAGGAGATAAGGTATGTGTTTAACTAGAAACATCAGAGGTCTTTGCAAACATGCAAAAGTCTCCTGTTGAATTTCAGTTTTTAGCATTTAACTTCTTAATGTGTATTCTTAGAGAAGAAAACTAATGAGTGAGGAGGAGGAAGAAAAGGAACAGGAGGAAATGTGTGTTTATTAGCTCCCCTGAATCCCAGATTAGGGGTATTAATGTACAAGGGGTATCAATGTATAAAATTTAAAAATAAATAAAGCATAGTAGGTTAATTTCTATACCCAAGTGAAATACATATCTACATGTTAATGATTGCGAGGTTAAATCCCTTAATAAGACATTTTATGGCTCTTTTCTGTAACTATGTCAGATTTCCAGGGGAGCTGTTTCAGGACAGGTTGGCCTTAAAGAATAAAGGAAGATGTGTGAGTACCTTAGTGGGCTGAAGAGGAACTCGACTCTTATGTAAAAGTAGTTAAGTCTGGAAATTGAAGCAACTGTAGGCATTTCATTTTTCTTAGATACAGAATGTTCTAGATGAATGTCAAATTTCTGAACGAAAATGACCTCGCCTGATGAAAGATTGAAACAATATCACCATTTAAGTGCAACATGATTTTTAATGTCTTTCATGAAAATCTCATTTTACTGGAAATGGCACTAGAGCTGTGAGAAAGCTACATACAGTATTTAAAATAAAATATCTAAGTGATCTTGCAATGTATTAGGACAAGTTTTAACATAAATTACACTATTAAAAAAACCTTTAGAATGTATTATCAGGCCTTCACTACCCCACTACAACTTCTGCTATTTTCAAGCAATTTCTCAGAATAATAAAACTTTTTGAGAAGAAGCAAGTTTATCATTGAAATAACTACAATAGAACTTTCTTTGGGTAGACAGAACAAATAATAGACCTGAGAACCAATTAAATATGATTGTTCAGGCACATTAATATTGGGGAATACTTACAAGTTTTCAATTTTCCCTTTCCGTGGTTGGTAGCATTTATCTATTGAGTGGAGTTTTGGTTTGGGCAGAATGATTCCTGGGGAGGAGACCGATAATAGTCAAACGCAGGAGGACTTATAGGGCATTGGGATCCATCCAAACCGGCTTCCAAGAATGGAAAAGCAGGAACACTGAGATAAATACTCCCCCCCCCCTTTCAGGTACTGTTATGACGTAAGTTGGGTCCTAATTACGGCCACTGATTTCATTCAGTCTTACAGTGGAAACCTAACTACTTTTACAGTACCACATCAGAAAGTTTAGAGAGCAGATGTATTTAATGCAACCTCATTTTAGCAATGGGGCGATAAAATTATTGTTTCCCTTGAAGGGAACTGGAAATTAGGAGAAGGGAGATTTAGTTATTATTTTTTTCATTGATAACATATGACGCTATATCAGAAATAAAGCCCGAACTGGAGGAAATCACTTGGTTGCTGTAATAGTAGCTGATCACTGCACTTTTGATTATCAGTTTCTGAATCACAGATAGCTTGCTTACTTTGTTACTGTTGTCTTACTTGGTGTCTCCAGTCAGTGTCTAATCAATCTCTGACAATCCATTTTCTAGGTGATCCCTAGAACCACCAGCCATCTCAGCTTTATGAGTATTTCCCTTGTAAACATGGTTTGAAAGGAAAGAGTTGGCTTGGTGTTCAACAGAAACAAAATTGTTATGTTTATTTTTGTCATAGAGCAAGTTCTTGCTATTCATGAAAGGTATGTCTTGAATTCATAAATACCGTTATTTTAGAGAGAGTTGCTGAGTCAGTGGAATACTAGCATGACTGACCAACATAATGAGTCCCTCCCACAGACCAGCCTTGCGGTTCGCATATCCGTAGGGTACTTACATACATTACCTCAAGAAACCCCTATAACAATCCTATATTGTAAATATTATCAATGTATTTTGTATCATAGACCTCGGTGTTGACTGTGAGAAGTACAAAAAGCATTTTAAATCCTAAAATCAAAATATATATAATAGATTCAGTAATCCTTTTTTATTAACTCTAAAAACGTTGTTCATCTTCTGAGTCATGAACTGTTTGAGAATCTGATGAACTAACATCATCAGATGATCAAGCATCCAGTGCCCATTACCTATAAATTATAAAGATCGATAAATATTCCCAAAGCTTTAAGATTGATATTTACATACATTTCATGGTTTCTAAGGTGACCCTAAGTCTTTGTTCTTCCACTAAATATTGGTGACATAAATGGCAGCAAATCACCCATAGTTTGTATCTGGATTTTTGAAATTATCACTCCCTATCTGTTTCTGTCCCATTTTTTTCTAAATGCACTATCCTCCTACAGACAGCCATGCAGAGCACTCAGTGTCTGCCTATTTGAAGATGTAACACACTTTTCTCTGGTGTACATGCTGGCAAATGGAATCTTGCATCACGAAGTATGTGCATATTTAATTTCCCTAATTAATTTTCCTTCCAAACAGGTTGTATACCAATTTGCATTTTCATCCCCAGTTTAGGAATGTCCATTTCTTTATACTCTCACTTACACTTAAAATTATCCAACAATAAATAGTATTTAGTTGATTTTTTTAAAAAATCCCATTGCTGTTTTATGGTACAATCCTGATTATTAATGGGACTGCACATGTTTTCATAAGGATTTTTTCATAATTTTGTGTCCCATTGTATAGGTTTTTCTGTGAATTTGCTATTTGTATCTTTATCCATTTAACCTTATTTACTGTTTTGTCATTTCCTTATTAATTTGCTTGTCTTTGATTTCCTTTGTGGTATCTTTTGTCATGCAGAAGACTGTAAAGAATGTTGAAAAGGCAGTTAACTTGTAGCATGAGCATACAAGTTAAGCATAATTCTTGATAGAAATACAACATGAGAAATCCAAGAGCCTGTCAAAACATTTCTTTATCTTCAATATTGGTGATAGTCAAAGGTTTCAGAAGATAACTCCTAAAAGAATACATGCATATATTCCTCCTTCTAAGTTCTAATCTTTACAACTATCTTAGGTATAACATCAATCCTATGTGAATGAGAATAAAAAATAAAGAAATGTGGCTTGAAGAATGTTGAGTAATCTCTCATTTTAAAAATCTTACCTTCTGTCTTAAATCAAGTCTCTGATTCTAACATGTTTCACTAAATTGTCATTATTACATTATTTTCAATTTAAATAATCCTGACTGTGGTTGAATGGATTTTGATTGAAACACCAATTTCAAGGATCAGTGTTAAGGGGGATTTAAGTCTGGGGATGAGTATAATAGGAGGACAGAACGTACATGAGAGCCTGTGGTCACAGTTGGTAACCATAAGAAAGTCCAAGGCAATGCAGAGTGACTTTGGTGTGTCTTTGATGGTGTCTAAGGCATAAGCAAGGATATTGTCAACAGTGGGAAGTTTGGATTAGAGGGCGGCGATGAACTTCATGTAAATTGACAAGTGGGCCGGATGAGAAGTGATGAGAGCTTGAACTCATATCGAAAGAGTAGATCGAGGGAGGAGACAATAGTTTTAGTACACACTTAATAGAGGAATCCTCCTTCTACTTCCCCAGTGAGCCTGGCAGGGAAATGGGTCTTGGATAAGATAAAAAGTCCGAACAGGTCAGGTGGAGGAAGTTTCCTCCAGGGTTCTTTGTAACTGGGATAGGGTAACTTTTAGAGATATGTTCCTGGCTCAGCAGTAGACTCCTTTCTTAGTCTCACTTTGTGTGTTGGGGTGTGTGTGTAGGGGAGGCAGCATGATTTGAAAGTGTCTGATTGAAGAAGGGGAAGAAACAATGCTCTAGAATCCAGAAGTACTAACTCGGGTGTTGAGAAATAACGGCCAGTGATCAAGAAGTTAGGCAGATGTTTCCCTATCTTCTTATTTGTTTAGACTGAGGGTCACGCTCACTGCTCATTGACTAAATCCTTCTCACGGAAATTTTTTGTTTGGTCTGCACAAGACTTAACTATTTTAAGTCAACATATAAGAAATTGTACATGAGGATTCCTGGCTTCTGTGTAAGAACTGGAAGCTCTGGAAACCTGGTCCTCGTTCCCATGTGGCGGCAGGCAGTGGAGCTGAAGAATCGTTTCTTGATGGAATTTTAGTGCTCACTTCTTCATTCTCACCACATAGCTTGCTTCTTACGCATGGCCTGTTCCACTGAGATTTGTGGTGTTCTTTCTCTCCTCTCCTCTCCTCTTTCTCTTCTCTCCCTTTCCACTCTCTCCTGTCCTCTCTTTCCCCTCCCCTCCCCTTCTCATCTCTTCTCATCTCATCTGCCTGATTTCAGTAAGCAGTTTGGAGACTTCAGGATAAGATAAGTCTCAGCGTTAATCTTTGGGACATAGAGGAGTGTGTGTGTGTGTGTGTGTGTGTGTGTGTGTGTAAATATATATGCACGTACATCTGATTCAACCGTTACCAATAAATAAAAGATAAAGGTCTGTAACTTACCCTTATACTCAAAGAGAAGCCTTTCATGCCTTAGATGCTTCTGTGAAATTAGCAGTGTCAAACCCATGGCCTCACGGCTAATATTATTTGGAGGTACGCGAAGGACCAGAGATAACACAAAATGACCCACTAGGAGCCTGCACCACAACTGCCACCAGAGGGTCCTTCTAGACTGATAATGCAGACCTAGTGTTACATCCTAAAGACAAGAGGGATTTGTGTCAGGGAAGGTCTAACCTCGCTAGTAAGGAGGAGATTGTGCTAATGGTGGCTGGAGATTCTAAGGCAGAAGTTAGAAGTAAGCACTCTCAAAGGCAGGGGACTTGAGGATAGGAATTTTCAGGATTTACTGAAAGACTCTCTGGAAGGTGTTAACTCTTCACGTGTGTTACCCTTGAACTTTGGCAAAAGTTCTGTACTGTGTACAGTTCTGTGTGTTTTAATTTAATAAATTAGTTTTGGTATTTTTATGTGCTTATTGTACAGGCATGGCAGCATTGTTGGCACACATATTTTAGTTAAGCCCCCTCAAGGATGTTTTCGTCCTTGTTTGTATTCCATGGTGTGCTATGGATGTGCTATAATTTAAGTAACCCATGTTTTTTCGCCTTTTCTTAAACAGTGTGGGAATGGAGAACAAAGACATCTTTTGTTGGTACTATGCCACTCCCGGAAAATGGACATTTTTGTAAGACAGCCTGCTGTAAAAGGACATGCTTCTTATAGTGTGTGTGACAGTGATCCAGTGGCTCATGCTATTCGAGCCCCTTCCTGGTTACTCTCAGAGCTACCTTATCTATGGCACAGAGATTGGAAAATGCTGCATCTGTGTATAATTTTCTTTTCCTAACATGACCCTTTCAAAAATTGTTATATCCTTGATAGTCTGCAAGGTTGTGTTGTGAGAGACAAAATACCCAGCTAGGAAAAGACACGTGTTCCACTCTGACAGCCATATCTGTTTTTGTGTTACATTGACTTACCTTCCTGGTGGAGAGTCCATGCTCATCTGATTCTCTGAGTACATTCTGTTATCTGTATTGATAGAACTACATAACTGGACCAATGTGGAAGCAAAGGAGAAAAGTGTTCTGGAACCACCCTGAGGTTCCAGGCTGTGAAGATGTGCACATTCGATGTGCCACTCCAGCTTTTCTCCTGAGTGGAGCAGATTTCAGGATTCACCCAGTTGTTTAGACCATGAGCCAGGCAAGATCATGGCATCGCACAAGGGGAGCACTGATCTTAGTTACACATTGGACATGTTCCTACACTTTCTCCACATAGAATATTTTGGGACTGCTCTGGGCAAAGTTTAAGACATGAGAGTTGTTATTATAATTGTTCTTATTATTTATTTATTTATTTATTTATTTATTTATTTATTTATTTATTTATTTATTTTATTCCTCTGCCCATTTCTGTGTTTATTTATGTCCTGGTATCACCTTTTTCATTCTCCCCTGACTTCTATGTTTCATGTTTCCTGTTGGCTACTAAAATTTACCAGGCCTCTCTTCTCTGAAAAATATCCCAGTGCTCCAAATTCATTTCTGCTTTCCACCAAAAATTACCTCTTTTTTTTTTTTTTTTTTGATCAATCACAGCAAAGAGGGAGACTTTCTGGAAGTTGGAATGGCTACCGTAGCTTGCTTAAGCTTCCTGGAAATACTTGAGCTTAACCACATAAGCGAATGTCATTTTGGGTGAAATCTCAGGCAGAATGACAGAGCAAGGGGTGTTAGCCACTGGGGCGAGATATTTGCCAGCCTCGGGGAAGCCTTCCCACACTCTTTACTGGACCCCAGCTGAAGATCTGTTTCTGGCTTGGCCGACTCCTACTTCCATCAGTGTCTTGACCTAGCAGTGAAGAGAGAAAACCAATACTGCTGTTACACGTTACAAACTGAGCGAACTAATATGTTTTCAAGGGCACATTTTCCAATTTCCAAATTATGCTGGCACTTCATTTATCACTCTTAGTTCTCACTGAGTTCTTAGCATTCTGCTTTCAATTGGTGTCTTGACAAGAGAGTAGGAATTAAAGCACAACACTGTAAACATTGTCTCTGACAGCAACTCAGGGAAACATTCGGTAGCAGGAGGGTAAAAAATCTGTATCTTCTGATTATTTGCACATTTAGACTATACACGTTATTCAAGTTTTCACTTTGGATAAGTAATTGAGAATTATTTACATTTGATCCTTTTAATATTAAATATAATCTTTTGTGGCCTAAATGTCTCAAGATGTGTATGAAGTGTTAAAGCAATGATATAATAAGTTGAAATGATTTGTATATTCAAAAAAGCTAGAATTACTAGTGAAAATTACAGTGTAATTAGAAAAATGTGTTATCAATGTGTGAGGCCAAATTTTATCAACAGACCTAGAAAATAGTTCTAATAACAATGTAAATGAATTTTAGTGAAAACATTGACCTTGTCTGAAAAATAGGGAGCATGTGTGAAGCATATGTGTATGAGAAATGTGTAAGAAATATTAAGGAAGTTATTTTGACTACAAAACTTGAAAATATCTAACATTATGGATTCCTATATTTTTGTAGCATTTTCAGAGGAATAGATATAGTATTCATGTAAAATTGGTACTTTCTGTAATCTTAAAAGCCTGCCAGTTAGTAAATACTACTTTTCCTATTAAGTTTGAATGAATTTTGTTACCCCTATCTTTCTGACTCCTTCAGAAATGTCACTCCCTACAGTGAATCATTACCGAACCCCTTGCACATGTTTTCCAAAACCACTTTCAAAACTACCATCTCCTTTTTATACATTTACACAAGAGATACATAGTAGGGTATGTTTTGTCATTTTACAGATAAGGACATTGATGCCCAAAGAGGTTATGTGTCTTGCCTGAAACCCGGAAATTGGTATCTGAACCTCATTTTCTCTTTTCTAATTGACTAAAATGTCTGTGTTCTATTGCTTTCTAGAATAACAGTCTCATCATATACATATAGTGTTACAGCGATGAGATCATAAGTTTACATATATCTGTGTATGTATATAAATGTGTATGTGTGTGTATCTACATATATAGCCTTCGTCGTGATGCTGAGACATACCACTGAAGGAGAGCAGTATCACATTTCAGTTTCGGAAGATCATAAATCCATAATATGATTCAAATGATGGTGTTTTTATGAGTAGGCACTAGTTAAAATAGTTTAGATTTGTATGCAATCACGTCTCTCTCCTTTTGCATTTTTCATGCATGCCTCTTAGATCTATATTTCCCTCAGACAATTCACTTTTCAGATAACATGTCTGTTTCCACAATACACACTTTACATTTTCTTAGCCTCCGTTTACCTCTCTTTTCATGTTATCATTTCTTCAAATCAGTAAGATCAAATATCTAAGCCTTTGTTTTCATGTATCTTTCAGCACAAAAATGTAAATGTGTTCACAGGTATGGAATACTATGGGACTTTTCAGATAGTGTTTAGTCACATTTGGATGATTGAAGATAAATGTTTTAATAAAACAATCTGGGAACTTGAGATGATGTGTAGAGAATCTGTGCTTAAGAGATAAATACAGGGGCACCTGGGTGGCTCAGTCGTTGAGCGCCTGCCTTCAGCTCAGGGCATGATCCTGGGGTCCTGGGATCAAGCCCCACATCAGGCTCCTCCGCTGGGAGCCTGCTTCTTCCTCTCCTACTCCCCCTGCTTGTGTTCCCTCTCTCGCTGGCTGTCTCTCTCTCTGTCAAATAAATAAAAATAAAAAACCTTTAAAAAAATAAATACAATATTGTTACAAATAATACAAGGAGATCTATAAATAAATGGCTCCTCAGACTAACAGAATATTTTAAAAGTAACATCTGTAAAGTCTATTACAAAACAATAGTCATAACAGAATAAGTTGAGAAGTAAGTTTATTTTATTTATTTTTTTCTTTCTTTTCCATCACTACCACAGGGTAAGACAGTATCATTTCTTATCTGAACTGGTCTAATTCCATTATTCCCTCTAAAACATTCGTTATACTTGAGCCAGGATGATCTTTCCAAACTGAAATGTGATTATATCACTCTCCTTCAGTGATCTATCTCAACATCAAGATGAAGACCAAACTCCATTTTAAGTCTGATTTAATATGACTTTAAACCTCTGTTGTAACATATTCCTACTGTCCATGTAGACATGTCTTCTCCTGACTGGCACACTCTCTCTATTCTAGGACCTCATGCCTAATTAGGTCCTATTTGAATATCGCTTGTTAACAACTTTCCTGAATGGGTGTAAGGTGTGCCAGTGGTATCCTGAATAAATCCCTATACTGATAGTTTATCTCACAAATTAAAATTACTTAGGTATTTTTGTTCCCACTTGGCTCTAGGCTCCTTGTTATTACACAGTGAAATTTGTTCATCAGTATATCTTATGATCTAAGAAATATAGGTTTAATAAACATGCCATTGATTAATGTTTATAGCTACATTTTATCTCACAATATTATGAACTGTGAATATCTTGGCAAATACAGTTGTTATTCAGCATTGTAAATATTGCATGTAGTGAGTGAACATGGTCACTTCTGTCTAGTTAAATTTGTATGTATTTATACATATTAAGTTGTAGACGCATACGGACTCTTGACTTTAAATCTATGCTATAGACTTTACATTTTTAGAGTTATTTTAGTTTTGATTATGACATAGAAGATACTAAAAACCAAAGGAAATATTACACGAATTAATGAAACGATACAGTGTAATAATATGAGGCAACATATTTTAAAATAGGCATTTATGACTTAATAATAGCATTCCCGATCAGCTTTCTGTCAGAGTTAAAGTGGAACTGGTATAATAATAGGCCTACTTTATAGAAAAGCATTGATAAAGAATTTTCGTGGTTGATGATAAACTTGAGCTGGCTTCCTACAAAACAAATTATTCAGCTATACAGTGACTTTCCCAAAGAGCACATTTGCATGATCTTCAAGTTCACTGCTGGAGAGACTCTAAATAATAATCAGGCCATAAAGCCAGAGAAAGGCATTTTAGATTGCCATATAATTTGCACTGAGAACTTTTGAGAATTCCAATGGAGGCTGAACATCAGTAATCCTTCTTGGATAATAATGGAAATAATTAGGAAGGCTTCAAACAGCCTGTCTCTGTAAAAGTTTAGTGTCCTAAATGTGAGAGAGCAAGAACATTGAAAGTTGTTTAATGGCTTTTTGAACAGATCTAATCAGGCAAGTTTTACCCTCTGACACAAATTGGGTCTTGGCTGATGAAAATTGAAGCTACTGTTGCAAGGAACATTCAGATTCTTGCATACTTTTTACCTGCTTGAACAAACCATAGAGGAAAGTAATGATATACCTGCCTTAAATCACTCGGCCTTTCAAATTTGATATGCATTTAGAAGCAAACTGGAAATCTTTTCAAAGTGAGCAAAAAGAAAATATTTCAAATGTCCCTACATATTACTTTTATAACTCTTTCATAAGCCACTTACATAGTCAAGGCAGAATCTTAATTATACTAGAAAAATTAAGATAATTAAATAGAAGTGAACCTAAAATCTGTTTCTGAGATCTACTTTTATATCTTCCATTGAATTGTTGTGTATCTTTGGGATACTTTCAACTAAACATGTTTACAGAATTTCCATGTTATTCTACTCCAAGATAGTATTTATCATCATTCAGAAGAACAAAGTCAACTTGAGTTAATGTAGGGAAGTCACCTATTCCAAAATTTGCTTATTTTTTTTCATACTATTGACAACTTTAGAAGTGTGCTCTTGGTTTGTGAAAAAGACAGAAATAATATCAATATTAACTCATACTTGACATAACTCATACCCAATCCAGAAATCTTACAGAGAGCATGAAATAACCTGGAAAGGGACCATTTCTGAGCATTGTGGTTGTTCTGGAACTTAAATAGTATTTTGAAAAGTGTTGCTAACATTAATTAATGCTTCATTTTACACATTTAGGAGTTCAGATCTATGAGAAGGACAAATTTTAAAGTCTTAAGAGAGCTACCCATTTCAACTAATCTATGCTAGATATTTGACTACTATACTTCAAGCTGTCTAATAAATTTGGATGATATGTTGTATGTTCAAATTTATTACGAACATTAAAAAGTTGTGGACACCACTCACACAAACTAACTCAAAATGTATCAAAGACTTTAAGATCTGAAACCATAAAACTGCTAGAAGAAAACAGGAAAAAAGCTCCTGGACATGGATCTTGGCAATGATTTTTTTTGGATATGGTAGCAAAAGCATAAGCAACAAAATAAAAAATAAGGAAGTGGGACTACATCAAATTAAAAAGCTTCCACACTGGGGTGCCTGGGTGGCTCAGTTGGTTAAGCGGCCAGCTCTTAGTTTCGGCTTGGGTCATGATCTCAGGGTCTTGGGATCTGCTCCATGCTCAGTGGGGAGTCTGCTTGAGGACTCTCTCCCTCCACCCCCTCCCACACTCGGGGTCATGCTCTCTCTTTCTCTAAAATAAATATTTAAAAATAAATAAATAGAAATGAAAAGTTTCCATACAGCAAAAGAAATGATCAACCAAATGAAAAGGCGGCTGCAGAATGGGGGAAAATATTTACAAATTATATCCAAAGTATATAAAGAACTCATACAATTCAATAATAACAAAAATCCTCCAATTAAAAAAGGGCCAAAGACCTACAGAGACTTTTTTTCCAAAGAAGACATTCAGATGGCCATAGACACATGCAAAGGTGCTCAACATCACTCCTCATGAGGGAAAAGCAAATCAAACCCACAGTGAACTATCTTCTCCTCATACTTGTTAGAATGGCCATCATCAGAAAGACGAGTAACAAAGGCTGGTGAAGATGTGGAAGGAAGGCAACCTCTGTGCACTGTTAGTGGGAATGTAAACTGGTGCAGGCACTGGAACACAGTATGGATGTCCTCAGAAAATCAAAACTAGAACTACCATGTGATCCAGAAATCCCAGTTGTTGGTATACATCGGAAGGAAGTGACATCACTGTAGAAGCGATATCTGCCTCATGTTCATTGCAGCATTGTTTGTAACAGCCAAGACATGGAAATAATGGAATGTCCATCAGAGGTGAATGGATGAGCAAAATCTGGAAAATGTACACACACACACACACGGAATATTCAGCCATAAAGAAGAAAATCCTGCCATTTGTGGCAACATAGGTGAATATTGAGAGCATTATGCCAAGTGAAATAAGTCAGAGAAAGACAAATACTATATGATGTCATTTACTCGTGGAATCTAAAACAACAGCAAAAAAAAAACAACAACAACAACAAAAACAAAAACAAAACAGAGAAAGATCAGATTTGCTGTTACCAGAAGTGGGGATGGGGGGGTTGGAATGAGGAGAATTGGAGGAAGTTAATGAAAAGAAACAAACTTCCAGCTATAAGATAAATAAATACGAGGAATGTAACATATACAACATGATGACTATAGCTAATACTGCTGTACGGTATATTTGAAAGCTGCTAAAAGACTAGATTCTAAAAGACCCCATCACAAGGATAAAAACATTTTTCTTTTCTTTGTGTATCTATGTGAGCTGATGTTAACTAAGCTTTATGTGCTAATCATTTTGTAATATATGTGGGTCAAGTCATTATGTAATTTATACCGTTCTGTATGCCAATTATCTTGATAAAACTAAAAAAAATCAAATTTGTGGAAATGGCTTTCTATGTGCTCTAAAAACTAAGATATTTTTGTAGAATCACCTCAGTAATTTTCAGCAAGACACTTACTGGAAATATTCAGGTTGAGAGTTATCTTTATGCTTTTTCTGATAAATAATAGTTTGTCTTTGAGCACATCTTTCTTTTCTTCCTTCTGAAAATTGTAGGCAGAAAGATGAATAATTGATTTTTAATAGACTCTGTGTGCATGTACATGTGTGTAAATTTCAGTAACATCTGGTTTTAGTTTCTAGGAAAAAGCTAATACTGGTGAAATCAGTAAGTGATACAGTGGTGTTCCTATCTGACATGGGATGTCAATGGAAAGCTTATTGGATTAAGCAACTCTTCATGGAAATACACACATCATTGTAAATCTACTTAGGGAAAAGATAGTGAAAGTAGAAATTATTATCATTTTTCCCATAAAAACCAGTTCTCAATTTACACTTGCCATGTTGCTAATGGGTCTTGGGAAATCTTAAAATTGAAATGAAATATTTACTTCATTTTTCTATTTGTTGTTATTTTAACAAATTCCAAGTTTTACGTGGTGCTTTATCTTCCTCTTAAATGTGACTTCTTCATGGCCTCTCTGTTAAATTTCATTGTTTAAGATTGCCTTTTAGCCCAATTTTAAGAGTTGTTGTTATTTTGTAAGCTATCCTTTGCCTTTCTGATGCTACTAAGTATCTTCGGAATATCAGAAAAATGTTGTCCTTCTTTAGCTTTTGAGTTATACTCACTTGAACAAAAAGCCATACAAAAGAATTTCAGAAGCATAGAAATACACCTTAAATTATTATGCTGTTTTCAAGTTATAATAAACTTCCTTAACAGATTTAAAATTTCACCATCGGGATGACTCTTTTGAGCAAGTAAGAGGTTTTATAGCCAGAATGCTATTATTCAAGTATTATCGATAATATATATAGGAACATCTTTATAAACTCTCAACCAAGATAGCCTAGTCCAACTGTGGGCAAGTCTAAGAACTAGAAAGCTTTTTGATATTTTGAACCTACTCTTAAATTTTTCATTTTCTTTCAGAACTCTGTCATTCTCTTCACTCTTCTTTCTGTATTCTAGTGTGTTTGATTTTGACTACTGTCCAATTTCCTTATTCCTCTGTCACTATCTTGAAACTTTGTTCAGTACACACTGACATCATTTTTCACTCATCAGTATTCTTCCTTCTGAAATTTGTCCTTCTCCCATCAATATCCAAACAGAACTCTCTAGAACCAAACCTAAACTTAACATCTTATATAAAAATTAACTCAAAATGGATCATAGATCTAAATGAGACATTTAAAAAAACGCTATAAAACTTCTAGAAGAAATCACAGGAAAAATTTTTCCTTTGCTTAGGTTAGACAAGGAGCTCTTAGACATGACACCAAAGGTACAATCCATAAAAGAAATAAAATAATATAGACCATCAAACTTAAAAACTTTTGCTCTGTTGTGTGATCCCTATTAAGAGGATCAAGGTCTATTTAGAGTATCAAGTTTGTCATTGACACATTATCAAATCACATATCTGAGAAACAATTTTTATCCAGAATATATAAAGAATTCTCTAATCTCAGCAATTAAAAAAAAAATCAGAAAATAGGCAAATCATTTTAACAGATATTTCTCCCAAAAGGGTATAGAGATGGCAAATACACACGAGAGAAAAGATGTTCACCATCATTAGTCATTAGGGAAATGCAAACTAAAGCTACAGTAAGATACCATTGCATACCTATTAAAACGGCAAAAAAATTAAAAAATACAGTATCAAGTGTTGACAAGGATAGAGGGCAACTGGATTTCTCAAACATTGTTGATGAAAACGTAAAATGTCATAGCCATTCTGGAAAGCAGCTCAGCTGTTTCTTAAAGTTAACAACCACGATACAGCCCTGCCCTCCTGGGTTTCTGTCCTAGCGAACTAAAGTATGTTCAGTCACTTTATAGTAGCCAAAAGCTGGAAAGCACCCAAAATTCAACTGGTGAATAAAGTGTGATACAACAAATACAAAGAAACAAACTAATGATACAAAGAATGATTTAGAAGGATGTCAAGGATTTATGCTGAGTGCAAAAGCCAATCTGAAAAAATTGGATATGATATGATTCTGTTTCTATAACATTCTTGAAATGGCAAAATCATAGTGATAAGTAGTCAGTTGCTGCCGGAGGTTAGGGTTGGGAGGAGGACAGAACTGTTAATGGGTAACATAAGGGAGTGTCTTTGTGCCCATGGAGCCGTTCTGTACCCTAATGGTAATATGTACCATGTGGTGATGCTTCAACAAATTTACACTTGGTATAAAATTTCAAAGAACTATACACATAAAAGAGAGCAAAAGAAGAGTGCATTTAAAATCTATATAAAGTATATTTGCAAGTTAAGGGTATTGTGCCAATGTTGGGGCACCCGGGTGGCTCAGTTGGTTAAGTGTCTCGCTCTTGATTTAGGCTGAGGTCGTGATCTCAGCGTCATAAGATCAAGCCCCGCATTGGGCTCCACTCTGGGGGTGGAGCCTGCTTGAGGTTCTCTCTCTCTCCCTCTCTCTCTCTGCCCCTCCCCCAACTCGTGCATGTGCACTCTCTCTGAAAAGAAAAAAAAAAAAAAAGAGTATTGTACCAATGTGAGATTCCTGCTTTTGACCATGTACTGTGGTTATGGAAGATATGATCATTGGGTGAAGCTGCTTTAAAATATACCAGAATGATCATTACTATTTTGAAACTTCAGGAAGCCAACATATTTCAAAATAAAAAGTTGCATTTAAAAGAAAGAAGAGGGAATTGGGTATTTAGGGACAATTAGAAGTCTGTCACACTCAATAAAAAGATTTAAGGTCTTGAACAGGATTACAGTTTTTAAATTTCATTATTTTCCTAACACTATCATAGCTTAAGCAAAACCGCATTTAATAATATATGAATCTAGAAGAGAACCAGGTGATTTAAAATTAAATTTCCAGCTAAACATCTTAGGATGTTAAACCATAGTTTATTCTTAAATTTCATTCTTAAAATTATTAATGTCAATTAAAACCAATATATTAAATTACTTTTAGTTTATGACAAAAGTAACACTTCTTAAGAAAAATCAGTTAAAAACTTCAGTATGCTTTTATTAATTACTTGAATAATAAAGTTTCAGGGAGATCACTTAGATTCTAATTTATCATATTAGTCCTTATCAACAAAGATTTTCAAAGAAAGAAAAAAATCTATATTTAATTAATTTATATTTAACTTCAATTAAATTCCTCCATATAACCTTCTGTGAAGTTAAATCTTTTTTTTTTTTTTTCCAGACAATTGGATGAATTTGGGCATTAAATCCTGACCTTTGGTCCTTAGATATACTTCACATGCTTCAAGTATTATTGATTGCTTGAGTCCAATTATTTCTCCAGTGCCTGTGGGATTCTTAAAAACCCCTAACATTTGCAGGAAATGACCTTTATCGTACCCCATCATGCAACAGCTGTCAGAGATGTTTCTGCTGCCCATTCTCTGTCATACAGAGATAGGGTTTCTTCAGTAAGACCTCTGTTGTTGGGCCAGTAAAACTGCAGAGCTTCATTTTCTAAGACTCTTTTGACATTGAGGAAGATACCAGGTGACAATAACAAAGATAAATGTTAGTGATTACCACATGAGACTTATATATGGTCCGTGTCCTGCAGCAATGGAGATAATTGGAAGCTATGGAAATACTACAGATCCTAAACTTTTGCCATGTTAAGAATAAATATTTGGGTTGAAACCAGGAAAAAAATTTAGTTGTCAATTACTTGGCATTAGGCTGAACATTCCCCTTGCTCATAAACTCTTATGAATGCAATTAAGTGCCCCAAGAAGCTGACACCTTGTCTGGGGGCTTGGTTGGAATTAAGTTGATAATCAGAATCATCAGAGGAGTCCTAAGAGAAAAGGGATTGACTGAACTGTTGTGGTTATTTTTCCCTAGAATGTGAAATCTGCTTTTAGATCAAACTATTCAGTTTCAACTCAGGGTAGGAAATAATAGCCTAGGTGATTATGTGCTGTGCCATTTTTTAAAATATTGATTCTTTCTTTAATACCACTGGTTTTTCTCAAGCACTTGGTGTTTCCTGGCCAGTTGGTCACATTTACTACCAGGTGATTAAAATCTACAGTATATGCAACTGGTAGAGGTTTCCTTGGCTACTGTAGAGGTTGGCTTCCTCACAGGACTTTCCCAGAATGAGGACCATGGTAGCCGCTCTCTGTAAATGAGCAGGGGTAATCATAGTGGTCTCACCTATAAGGTGACTGGCTGAAGAGCAGACAGGGTATTGGGAGTCCATGTAGTTCCCAATTTAAATAATGAATTTCCCTCTAAGGTTAAAAGGCTTTAGTGTATTTCTTCTTTAAAGAAAGTTGCTCTTCACATTTTCCTTTTTTCCTCCTCCTTGGTGAAAAAGCAGAGAGGGGGAGCAGAGGAAACTGCAAAGAATAAAATAGGACAATAAGAATGTGCAAAGGTTAAAAGAAGAAAAAGTTAAATTATAACAATCTTAGTGTTGTCTCTGTGCAGCTCTTATGCTTTGCATGGTTTTATTTATGTTTGCATTGTTGGTCTGCATTTGTATTCACTCTTAGTTTTGGCTTATAGCTTTTCTGTTACACTCACAGGGTCTTGTGGTTGGCAAACCACCCACACTTAACGTACTCCCAAACACACATGGTGCACATGTGAATCTGCACATGTACTCAGAGGAAGAGAGAGAAAGGGGAGACAAGTGATGAAAACAAAAGCAAAAACAAAAAGCAGTGAAACAGAAAAAAGCATTTAGCTAAGTAGAAGTAAAGAAGAAAAATGAAGCCTATATGGAAGAAAGAGATAGAGATTATTCTATGGAGGATTTGTGGCTCTGATTCATCTTCCAAAGATTGAAGAAAAGGATTTGAACTCAGATTTCTGCCACTGAAGCCTATACTCTAATAGCTGTCGTATTCTAGCATTACATTTAATATTTTTATTTATTTAGTAATTTTTACGCATGAAGTCCTGTTAAGTTCTATAAGAAGGAAAAATGCAATGAAGACTCATCCCTGCCTTCCAAAAACTTAACTTGCTATTCCCTGAAGACCTAACTAAATAGAAAAATTTTAAGGATATTTAATTACCATTTACCAACATATATTGAGTGCCTTTTGTGCATTACACACTGTGCAAGGCAATAGAAATACAAATAATAATAGATGATAAATAGGTAGCAGAATATAATCTTTGTCCTCAAATAATGTACAATATGGCTAGAGAATAGATTAGATTATAGAATGAGGAATGAGAACTCAGAAGAGTGAACCTAACCTAGTTGGGGTGGGACCCGGGGAGAATGGGGTATGGCTTTCTTTTAGAAGAGTTGATCCCAGCAAGGTTCGTAGGATGATAACAGCATTGCAGAGAGAAAGGGTGGAAATTACAAAAACGTAGAGAAAATACAGTACAGCAGAGGCACTGAAAGGTATTTAATGTTGCTCTGGGTAGTTCCAAAAATGATTTGAGAAAAGCATGTTGGAAATGAAGTCAAGGGCCAATCTTAGACTCCCTTGCAAGACTTGCAAAGATTTAAGACTTAACCTCTACCTAATTAGAGAGCCTTTGAAGGCATTTAAAAAGTTAAAATGTCCATGCTACCCAGAGCAATCTACACTTTCAATGCTATCCCAATCAAAATACCGAGGACATTTTTCAAAGAACTGGAACAAATAGTCCTTAAATTTGTATGGAACCAGAAAAGACCCCAAATCTCCAAGGAACTGTTGAAAAGGAAAAACAAAGCTGGGGGCATCACAATGCCGGATTTTGAGCTGTACTACAAAGCTGTGATCACAAAGACAGCATGGTACTGGCACAAAAACAGACACACAGACCAATGGAACAGAATAGAGAGCCCAGAAATGGACCCTCGGCTCTTTGGGCAACTAATATTTGATAAAGCAGGAAAAAACATCCGGTGGGAAAAAGACAGTCTCTTCAATAAATGGTGCTGGGAAAATTGGACAGCTACATGCAAAAGAATGAAACTTGACCACTCTCTCACACCATACACAAAAATAAACTCCAAATGGATGAAAGACCTCGATGTGAGACAGGAATCCATCAAAATTCTAGAGGAGAACATAGGCAGCAACCTCTACGACATCGGCCAAAGCAACCTTTTTCATGATACATCCCCAAAGGCAAGAGAAACAAAAGATACAATGAATTTATGGGACTTCATCAAGATTAAAAGTTTCTGCACAGCCAAGGAAACAGTCAGAAAAACTAAGAGGCAGCCCACGGAATGGGAGAAGATATTTGCAAATGACACTACAGATAAAGGACTGGTATCCAAGATCTACAAAGAACTTCTCAAACTCAATACACGAGAAACAAATAAATCAAAAAATGGGCAGAAGATATGAACAGACACTTTTCCAATGAAGACATACAAATGGCTAACAGACACATGAAAAAATGTTCAAAATCATTAGCCATCAAGGAAATTCAAATCAAAACCACACTGAGATACCACCTTACGCCAGTTAGAATGGCAAAAATAGACAAGGCAAGAAATAACAAATGTTGGAGAGGATGTGGAGAAAGGGGATCCCTCCTACATTGTTGGTGGGAATGCAAGTTGGTACAGCCACTCTGGAAAACAGTGTGGAGGTCCCTTAGAAAGTTAAAAATTGAGCTACCCTATGATCCAGCCATTGCACTACTGGGTGTTTACCCCAAAGATACAGACGTAGTGAAGAGAAGGGCCATATGCACCCCAATGTTCATAGCAGCAATGTCCACAATAGCTAAATCATGGAAGGAGCCGAGATGCCCTTCAACAGATGACTGGATTAAGAAGTTGTGGTCCATATATACAATGGAATATTACTCAGCTATCAGAAAGAACGAGTTCTCAACATTTGCTACAACATGGACGGCACTGGAGGAGGTAATGCTAAGTGAAATAAGTCAAGCAGAGAAAGACAAGTATCATATGATTTCTCTCATCTATGGAACATAAGAACTAGAATGATCAGTAGGGGAAGAAAGAGATAAAGAAAGGGGGGTAATCAGAAGGGGGAATGAAACATGAGGGACTATGGACTATGAGAAACAAACTGAGGGCTACAGAGTGGAGGGGGGTGGGGGAATGGGATAGGCTGGTGATGAGTAGTAAGGAGGGCGCATATTGCATGGTGCACTGGGTGTTATACACAACTAATGAATCATCGAGCCTTACATCGAAAACTGGGGATGTACTGTATGGTGACTAACATAATATAATAAAAAATCATTATAAAAAAAAAGTCTGATTGTAAAACCAGCACTGAGTGAAATGTATTTGAAATGTCATTCAGAGAACAGTGAGAGTATCAAAAGGCTGAGACCAATTAGGAAGGCAGGAAGAAAAGTTGTAAACATCATCAGATATCCAGGAGCTAGGTGGAGGGTGAAAAATATCTAAGTGTCCACACTCCCTCGATATATATGATAGCCATGCTGTGCACTTCACGAAAGCAGCGCATGTGGGCTTTCTGGACCTGTAAGTAAGTGTGCTTTGCCCTGCCCTCACACCCCGCCTGCTCCGTCTCTCTCTGTTAGCTCATGCGCAGCTGCTGCATCTCTCCCCAGACCTAGCTGCACATGGTTCCTGGCTTTGGCTTTGCCCCATACGCATTATCTTCTGAATGACGTGTATGTGCTCTCCAGCTAGTCCTGTCCTACTCAGTGCCCCAGAGTAGGTAGGACACCATATGGTTAATGACAGGTAGAAAAGACAAAATGATTTATTAGAAAGATATTTATGATGTAGGTAGGGGGGATGGTGAATGAGAGATGGTGCTTTTTACATGGAGGAGTAAGAAAAGATTAATCAACCACAACTCTGCCTACAACAACAGAACAGGAGATGGTATCATTTATTGATTTAGAAAATGTACAAGAAGGAGCCAGCATCATAACCTAAGGACAAGGTATCCCGTTTGTATCTATTGAGATGGAAGTGCCTCTGGGATACCGGATGGCAATTCCCTAAAAAGCAGCTCAATCTCTGAGGCTATGGAAAGACAGTTGGGAGTAATGAACATGTTAGCAGTAGTTGAAACCATGGCAACAGATGAAACCATTTAGATGAATTGCATAGAATAAGCAGAGGAGAAATTCCGGACATCAAACTTTGCAAGCATGGGCAAAGGAAAGGGAACATAAAGAAGGATCTGAGAGGTCAAACAAGATGAGAGTATTCAGAAGAGTGACAAGCAGTATCAAATGTAATGAGTAGCATGTAAACTGCCACATGTTCTTTGGAATAGATGGACATTATATCAGTGACCTTGGAAAGGGGACTTCCTGTAAGTGACTGGAAGTTGGATTAAATGAAAAATGAGGAAGCGAGGCATTACAGGTTATTCTTCAGCTTGTTTGTAATTGGTAAGGTAAAAAGTTGAAAGACAAAATTTTTATAATTAAAAAATTATCTTCTTTCTTTATTGAGTAGGATAATCTAGCAATGAGGGAAAGATAGAAGATTTGGAAGAAAGAATATAATGAACGAGTCAAGTTTCTGAAGGAAGCAGGATGTAATATCCAGCTTGGAGAAGTTGGGATTGAGCCAAGAACGAAGGGAAAATGGTAATCTCTCTCAGGCCAGAGGAACAATTGGCAGTGATGTGTGGAAGAATGGAGATAGTCTTCAAGGACGAGGATTAACTATTTAGCGGTATAGGGTAAAAGAATGTTTTCTAAGTTTTAAAACTAAAATAAGTGACAGTGATAAGAGGCATGTCATTAAAACATTTACAAGCAACATTCACTGACTACTGTGTACTAGACATCGTGTCAGCCAGTTGGAAGTAGCAATTAAAAGGTCACCTATAAAATTGAGGAATTAATAATGAAGAATAACATTTTTAAATAAGAAACCGTTGGTGTGAAGAGTATCCCAAAGGGGAAAGCAAGGTTTCTAACAATTTTTAAATAATTCAGATATTATAACTTTCTCTCCTATTACTAAATGGAGAAAAGTAGGAGCTGTGTGTTTCTACCTGCATTAAAGCTCTGATCATCATGTTCTCAAGTAGAATGTATAGTTCAATGCAGAGACATCTGAAATCATAAAAAAAAAATGTCTAAAATAACTGCCACCACAAAGCTGCTTTGATGAGAGAACAGATGGGTGACAGCACGGAGTTTCTATAAGCAGGTAGGAAAACAATCAGAGTTAGCAAACAACATCCGTGGTAACAAGCCTAGAATCCCCAAGAGGATATTTTCCTTTATTGGTGGGTAAACATTTAGCAGTTTTGATTACCAGAGCGTCTTCTAACCTGGTGGTGCCCACTCGCTAGAGTGTTTTCCAGAAAGCATTTCATATAGCTCATATTACCTGTAAAATATTTCATCTAGACAGCTTTATCAAAAAGTATTTAGTACTTTATGGGTTGTGCATTTAGGGTATGTGTCTCAAAGCACATACAATTCTTTCCAGATTCCTGAGAGAGGTAACGGGGAAAAATGAGTATGGGAATTGGTACAGTAGCCCTAAAAAAACCAAAAAGATGTGCTGAGAAGCTAGAAGTAAGATTTGACTGCAAAAGAGAAATAGATAATTATTCCCGTATGTATTACGTATTCCTGTATATAATTAAGTTTACATGAGTGGTCCTTCTATCAGTTTTCTATTGCTACCATAACAAATCACCACAAACTTGGTGGCTCAAATCAACAAAAATTTATTATCTTAGAGTTCTATAAGTTAGAAGTCAGCAAGGATCTCACTGGGTTAAAATCGTCATGTTAGTTTGGCTGTATTCCTTTCTGGAGACTATAGGGTTGAGTATTTCCTTGCATTTTCCAGTTTCTAGAGGCCACCAACATTCCTTGGCTCCTGGCCCTCTTTTTCCATCTTAAAAGCCACCAATGTTGTATCTTTCTGGCCATTCTCAAATGGCCACATTTCCCTCTGACTCTGTCTTCTGCCTCCTTATACATTTAAGAGCCCATGTGGTTATATTGGGCTCACCCAAATAATCCAAGATAATCTTCCTATCTCAAGGTCCATAACTTTAATTATCTCTGAAAGTTCCTTCTGCCATATAGAGTATCGTATTCATACATCCCAGGGATTAAGATGTGGGCATCCTTGGGGCCATTACTCTGCCTACCACAGACCTATTGCTTAATAAAAAGTTGGTAACAGGAAAATGAAAAAAGACAAAAATAATTCAGATAATGCTGATTATTTTAAAGCAGATTTAAAAAAATATATATTTCCGTGAGATGAAACTAAGTTTTATATTCCCTGTGACCCCAGCAGTACCTTTCTACTTGAATAACAAATGATAAGAACTAAAAAAATGTATAGAAAGACCGAGGAAATAGTGAGGCACACCAGACAAGAAAGCAAAACACTTATACGATGATATGGGCTCACTTACAAACTCTGAGATCTAGGAAAAGTCATAATTTTAAATGTAAAATGGGGATATCAGTTACCACTATTGATATATGCATAGGTACTTTGTAAATGTAATTTCTCATTCTGCCTACCTGAAAACATTATTGTAAAAATCATACGAGCAATCTGCATGTGAAGGTTCTTTGTAAATTATAAAACACCGTGGGATTTTTACAAGATTTTGAAGGCACTCCACATATTTTACCAGCGATTTAAAGAAACTTGTGATATATTTGCTATTTGTTATTCTTATTTGTTATTGTAGGACTTTGATTATTCCTTTTTTAAATATTACAACAACTGAGATTGACAGGATGTTTGTTGTCCCAATTCATATATTAACAGATTCCACATTCTAGTGCTCTAGAAATAGAATTCTTTCCTCTCACCTCTTTGGTGCCCGCTCGTATTTCTATTTGTGAATTAAGGAATTCAACTCCAAGGGAAAGCCTGTGACATAATTTCATATCTCAGTTGAAACCTTAGCCTCTAACAAAGTGAAGAAAGAGGCTACCAATTTGAGGAGAGTGGTCAACTTGAAGGAAAAGAAAACTTGGACACAACTAATTCCAGAGATTTATAAAGAACTGGGATGTAAACCAGTAATTCTGACAACTTGGAGTTAGATTTCAGTTTGTTTTGGTTTGGTTTTAGAGGAAATTACACACAGTGTGGAATTTTGCCAATGCAATGGTATCTGTCGTACAATGAAAAAATTCTTACACTTGACCAATGAGCATATAAAAAATGCTCAACATCATTAATCATCAGAGAAATTCAAATCAAAACCACACTGAGATATCACCTCACACCCAATAAAATGGCTACTATTAAAAAAAAAAAAAGGAAAAAACAAAACAAAAAGTGAAAACAGGATCTTGAAGAGAGATTTGCATGCCCACATTCATTGCAGCACTAGTCACAATAAACAAGAGGTGGAATCAACCTAAATGTCTATCAGAAGATAAATGGATTTTAAAAATGCAGTGTATACATAACACCAGAATATTGTTCAGCCTCAAAAAAGAAAGCCTATTACATGCACAACATGGATGCACCTTGAAGGCATTATGCTGAGTGAAACAGGCTGTTCACAACGACACAGTTACTGGACGATCCGCTGATCCAGGGTATCTGAAGTAGTCCAGTTCTAGAAACAGAAGGTAGAATGGTAGTTACCAGAGGCTAGGGGTCAGGGGGGAAAGGGGAAACTGTTGCTATCTAAGGAGTATAGAGCATTTTTGTTTGGTTTGTTTTTGGTTTTGTTTTTCATTTGGTTTGGTTTGGTTTTACAAGATGAAAAAGTTCTGGCGATCTGCCTCACAACACTGTGAATAAACTTAACACTACTGAATCGCACATTTAAAAATGGTTAAGATGGTAAATATTAAATGTTTCAAAAAATCGCAGATGTCCTCCTGAAGGATACAGACCTGATGAGCACATGGTTGAACCAGCAAAGGCCTGGGGTCAAGATGAAGAGATGCTACTGGCAATAACTTAAAATGTATGTGGAAAAAAAAGAACGTATGGCCGTGAGCTCCTGGGGCAGATGCCTGTACATCACAGCAAAGGATTAAATGATACCAATGTAGTAACTCAAGAGTAAACACCCTCCCTCCCCACCCCACCCCCCACCCCCCCGGCAAAGATGCTGGGTGTATACCAGGACGCACTAGCTTCCTGCCACGGACATAGAGTTTGCCTCATGGACACAGATACCCTCCTAGGGCAGAAAAGGGAAGTGAGGAAAAAAAGCAAACTATTAAATATTTTACCTAAGAAAGCAAAAACAACAAAAACGTCAGTTATTCCACAGTAATCATTTAAAATCTAATAGGGAGTTGTATTTTTAAAATGTTCAATATTTAAAGTGAAGGGAGACAATTCAGACTGAAAGAAACTCTATTAACTGGCAATTCTAAATCTAGCCACCTGCTGAAAGGTGGTCTCATAAGCAGAGCATGGCCATGCTAGAGAGTAACAACTGTGTTTTCTGCGGATACCTTAGTTGTAGTGTATGTTAACATGAGTATCCCTTTTCTCAGTTTTGGCTGAGGCCTCAAGCTAGTAACGGTCAGTCATGCCCACATTGCAAAAGAGGATATGAGTTCACTGAAGCAGACCTTGTCATAATTTTCATGAACTTTAGAAGACTACCTGCCTCTATTCTTTTAAAAATGTTGGAGAGAATATTAGAAAGGATTTTTTTTTTAAGAAGAGATGTTGGAATGCTCTTGTCTCACTACTGTGCTTTGAGGAATTTTTTGAGGGCCAAAGATACATAGGATGGATCCACTCGACGTCTATGTCAGGAGGTAGGTGGCTCCTTGGATTAGTCCAGAGTCCTGGATGTTCTCTTTGAGCTGCTTTAACAAGGTACTGGAGACTGGGTGGCTTATACAGCAAACTAGAAGCTGGGAAATCTGAGATCAAGGTGTGAGCAGATTTGATGTCTGGGGAGGACATCCTTCCTGGTTTACAGACAGTGCCTTCTTGCTGAATCTTCACATGGTAGAGTGAGAGGGAAAGGAACTGAGGTCTTTTCATCTCTTATACCAATCCTATCATGGAGGTACCACTCCTAGACCCTCATCCAAACCTAGTTATCACCCAAAGTCCCCATCTCCAAAAATCATCGTATTGTGGATTAAGACTTCAACATATGAATTTTGGGAGGTCATGAATATTTGTGCATAGTCAGTACCTACTCTGGAGGATGTCCACTGGTCACATTTAATCCTTGGCTGTAACTTGCTGACATCTGTCCCTAGAGCCCATAGCCATTGTTCTTTTTGTTTGTTTATTTTTGCTTTTGTTTTTTTGGGGGGGTTATTTTTAATTTTTTTAATTTTTTAATATATTTTTTAAATTTATTATGTTAATCACCATACAGTACATCCTTAGTTTTTGATGTACTGTTCCATGATTCATTGTTTGTGTATAACACCCGGTGCTCCATGCAATATGTGCCCTCCTTAATACCCATCACCGGCCTAGCCCAATGCCCCACCCCCCTCCCCTCTAAAGCCCTCAGTTTGTTTCCCAGAGTTCATAGTCTCTCGGGGTTCATTCCCCCTCTGTTTAACCCCCCTTCATTCTTCCCTTCCTTCTCCTACCGATCTCCCTGCTATTCCTTATGTTCTACAAATGAGTGAAACCATATGATAATTGTCTTTCTCTGCTTGACTTATTGCACTTAGCATTATCTCCTCCAGTTCCGTCCATGTTGCTGCAAATGTTGGGTAATCGTTCTTTCTGATCATAGCCCTTGTTCTTTGATTTGCTTTTGAAGTCCTCACCAGTGATCACCACTTCATCTTGACTCAAGATGTGGCAGAGGAGAGGGGAAGAGAGATAGTGTGCTGGTCTGAGTTTCATCTAAGATCCTGTCCAGGACTCTGTAGAAGTACTGAGTGCATCAAGAAAGGGGTAAATCTGCAGATTCCTAGGAGCTGAGGGGGGCAGACATAAGTGGTTGTCCACAGAGTGCAATCCTGTATTCCTAGCACCATGAACAGAAAGTCAGTAATGCCTTCATTTCCTGACTGTTTGAGGGCACATACTCTATAGGACACCAGAAAAAAAGATAATGGGTGCATTTATAACCATTCAGCAAATATTGGAATTGAGTATCAAAGCTTGCTTTGTTGCAAGGGAAAATTTTGTGTCCCCTTCTGCCGTGCTTGCATTATGATAGCTAGCATTTCTTGCTCTCTCTTCCCACTGAGACAGAGCTAGAAGAAGAAGAAGGGAAAACTAGTGCATGAAGAAAGTGAAAACATTTACTGAAGCAGAGATTTTACTATGTCCCCCAAAGAAATAATTGGTAGATTGAAAATAGCTGACAGTGTCCACCCTGTGAGTTAGCATAGACTACTCTAATTAAATAGAGAAATATTTCAATGGTTATTCCAAATATACATATTACATCTAATATGTCCATATGAATTTTAAGTAGTTGCTCCCCAGAAAGCACTGACTGCTTTGCACAGCACTAGAAATGGTCTTGAATGCCAAAAAGTTCCGTCAAAATCTTTGTGGGTTTTTGCGATTTAAGCCAGAGATAAAAAATTCATTCCTTTATATAGATTATATCCAAAAGGAAAACATTGGAAATTAAAGATGTTATAGCAATTGTAAGTTGAAATTTCTTTGCATTAAGTTAAAATATGGTTATATTTGGAGAGAAGAGAGTATGAGAAATTGTCCTAAAGGTGACTGATAAGGAATTGTGAATTTTTATTTTTTTATTTTTTTTTAATGTTTTTTATTATGTTAGTCACCGTACAGTACATCCCTGGTTTCTGATGTAAAGTTCGATGATTCATTAGTTGCATATAACACCCAGTGCACCATGCAATACGTGCCCTCCTTACTACCTTTCTTAATTTTTTTAATTATTATTATTTTTCTTTTTTATAATGATTTTTTATTATATTATGTTAGTCACCATACAGTACATCCCCGGTTTCCGATGTAAGGCTCGATGATTCATTAGTTGTGTATAACACCCAGTGCACCATGCAATACGTGCCCTCCTTACTACCCATCACGGGCCTATCCCATTTCCCCACCCCCCTCCCCTCTGTGGCCCTCAGTTTGTTTCTCATAGTCTCTCATGTTTCATTCCCCCTTCTGATTACCCCCCTTTTCTTTATCTCTTTCTTCCCCTACTGATCATCCTAGTGCTTATGTTCCATAGATGAGAGAAATCATATGATACTTGTCTTTCTCTGCTTGACTTATTTCACTTAGCATTATCTCCTCCAGTGCCGTCCATGTTGTAGCAAATGTTGAGAACTCGTTCTTTCCGATAGCTGAGTAATATTCCATTGTATATATGGACCACAACTTCTTAATCCAGTCATCTGTTGAAGGGCATCTCGGCTCCTTCCATGATTTAGCTATTGTGGACATTGCTGCTATGAACATTGGGGTGCATATGGCCCTTCTCTTCACTACGTCTGTATCTTTGGGGTAAACACCCAGTAGTGCAATGGCTGGATCATAGGGTAGCTCAATTTTTAACTTTCTAAGGGACCTCCACACTGTTTTCCAGAGTGGCTGTACCAACTTGCATTCCCACCAACAATGTAGGAGGGATCCCCTTTCTCCACATCCTCTCCAACATTTGTTGTTTCTTGCCTTGTCTATTTTTGCCATTCTAACTGGCGTAAGGTGGTATCTCAGTGTGGTTTTGATTTGAATTTCCTTGATGGCTAATGATTTTGAACATTTTTTCATGTGTCTGTTAGCCATTTGTATGTCTTCATTGGAAAAGTGTCTGTTCATATCTTCTGCCCATTTTTTGATTTGTTTATTTGTTTCTCGTGTATTGAGTTTGAGAAGTTCTTTGTAGATCTTGGATACCAGTCCTTTATCTGTAGTGTCATTTGCAAATATCTTCTCCCATTCCGTGGGCTGCCTCTTAGTTTTTCTGACTGTTTCCTTGGCTGTGCAGAAACTTTTAATCTTGATGAAGTCCCATAAATTCATTGTATCTTTTGTTTCTCTTGCCTTTGGGGATGTGTCATGAAAAAGGTTGCTTTGGCCGATGTCGTAGAGGTTGCTGCCTATGTTCTCCTCTAGAATTTTGATGGATTCCTGTCTCACATCGAGGTCTTTCATCCATTTGGAGTTTATTTTTGTGTATGGTGTGAGAGAGTGGTCAAGTTTCATTCTTTTGCATGTGGCTGTCCAATTTTCCCAGCACCATTTATTGAAGAGACTGTCTTTTTCCCACCGGATGTTTTTTCCTGCTTTATCAAATATTAGTTGCCCAAAGAGCTGAGGGTCCATTTCTGGGCTCTCTATTCTGTTCCATTGGTCTGTGTGTCTGTTTTTGTGCCAGTACCATGCTGTCTTTGTGATCACAGCTTTGTAGTACAGCTCAAAATCCGGCATTGTGATGCCCCCAGCTTTGTTTTTCCTTTTCAACAGTTCCTTGGAGATTTGGGGTCTTTTCTGGTTCCATACAAATTTAAGGACTATTTGTTCCAGTTCTTTGAAAAATGTCCTCGGTATTTTGATCGGGATAGCATTGAAAGTGTAGATTGCTCTGGGTAGCATGGACATTTTAACTATGTTAATTCTTCCGATCCATGAGCATGGAATATCTTTCCATCTTTTTATGTCTTCCTCAATGTCTTTCAAGAGGGATTTATAGTTTCTAGAATATAGGTCCTTTACGTCTCTGGTTAAGTTAATTCCAAGGTAACGTATGGTTTTTGGTGCTGATGTAAATGGGATGGATTCCCTAATTTCTCTTTCTTCGGTCTCGCTATTCGTGTACAGAAATGCAACTGATTTCTCAGCATTGATTTTTTATCCTGCCACATTACTGAATTGCTCTATAACTTCTAATAGTTTGGGAGTGGCTTCTTTTGGGTTTTCCATATAGAGTATCATGTCATCTGCGAAGAGAGACATTTTGACTTCTTCTTTGCCGATTTGAATACCTTTGATCCCTTTTTGTCGTCTGATTGCTGTTGCAAGGACTTCTAGTACTATGTTGAATAATAGTGGCGAGAGTGGGCATCCTTGTCGTGTTCCTGATCTTAAGGGAAAGGCTTCCAGCTTTTCCCCATTGAGAATAATATTTGCAGTAGGCTTTTCATAGATGGCTTTTATGAGATTGAGAAATGTACCTTCTATTCCTACACTCTGAAGGGTTTTAATCAGGAAAGGATGCTGTATTTTGTCAAATGCTTTTTTGGCATCGATTGAGAGGATCATATGGTTCCTGAGTCTTTTCTTGTTGATATGATGTATCACGCTGATGGATTTGCAAATATTGAACCACGCTTGCATCCCAGGTATGAATCCCACTTGATCGTGATGGATAATCCTTTTAATGAACTGTTGGATTCTATTAGCAAGTATCTTGTTGAGGATTTTGGCGTCCATATTCATTAGGGAAATCGGTCTGTAATTCTCCTTTTTGAGGGGATCTTTGCCTGGTTTGAGGATCAAGGTAATATTGGCCTCATAGAATGAGTTTGGTAGCTTTCCTTCTGTTTCTATTTTTTGAAATAGCTTTAGGAGAATAGGTATTATTTCTTCTTTGAAAGTTTGGTAGAATTCCCTAGGAAAACCGTCCAGGCCTGGAGTTCTGTTATTTGGAAGGTTGTTTATCACTGACTCAATTTCTTCATCATTAATTGGCCTGTTTAAGAAATCAATTTCTTCCTGTTTCAATCTTGGTAGTTTATAGGTTTCCAGGAAGGATTCCATCTCTTCCAGATTGCTTAGTTTATTGGCATATAGCTGTTGATAAAAATTTCTAATAATCCTTCCAATTTCAATGGTGTTCGTCGTGACCTCTCCTTTTTCATTCATAATTTTAATAATCTGGGTCCTTTCTCTTTTCTTTTGGATAAATCTTGCCAGTGGTCCGTCAATTTTATTGATTCTCTCCAAGAACCAGCTTCTAGTCCTGTTGATCTGCTCTACTGTACTTCTGGTTTCTGCTTGATTGATTTCAGCTCTAAGTTTGGTCAGCTGCTTCCTCGTGTGTGGATTAGGCCTGTCCCTCTGTTGCTGTTCCAGCTTCTTGAGGTGAGAATATAAAAACTGCATTTTAGATTTTTCTATTCTTTTGAGTGAGGCTTGGATGGCTATGTATTTCCTCCTTAGGACTGCCTTTGCAGTATCCCATAGGTTTTGGACTGTTGTATTTTCATTCTCATTGGTCTCCATAAATTGTTTAATTTGATTTTTGATTTCCTGGTTTATCGAGTCATTCCTGAGCAGGATGGTTCTTAGTCTCCAAGTGTTTGAGTTTCTTCCAAATTTTTCCTTGTGGTTGAGTTCCAATTTCAAAGCATTGTGGTCTGAGAATATGCAGGGGATAATTTCAATCTTTTGGTATCGGCTGAGACCTGTTTTGTGTCCCAGAACATGGTCTATTCTTGAGAATTTTCCATGGGCTTTAGAATAGAATGAGTATTCTTTGGTTCTGGGGTGTAGTGTTCTCTATATATCTATGAGGTCCAACTCATCGAGTATGGCATTCAAAGCCTTTGATTCTTTGCTTAGTTTTTGCCAGGGTGTTCTTTCTATTTCTGAGAGTGGAGTGTTGAGGTCCCCTACTATTAATGTATTTTATTTATATGTCTCTTTATTCTGGTTAAGAGTTGGCTTGTGTATCTTGCTGCTCCCCTGTTGGGGGCATATATATTTATAATTGTCATATCCACTTGTTGAATACTTCCTTTAAGAATAATATAGTGCCCTTCTGCGTCTCTAACTACAGTCTGTAGTTTAAAATCCAATTTATCTGATATGAGAATTGCTACCCCAGCTTTCTTTTGAGGTCCATTTGCGTGAAAGATGGTACTCCATCCCCTTACTCTCAGTCTGAATGCATCTTTGGGTTCGAAATGAGTCTCTTGTAGACAGCAAATGGATGGGTCATTTCTTTTTATCCAATCTGCAACCCTGTGGTGTTGTAAGGGAGAATTTAAGCCATTAATATTAAGACTGAGTACTGAGAGATATGCTTTTAATGATGCCATGTTGCCAGTAAAGTCTTTGTTTGTATTGGCTGTGACTTTCTGTTCTGTATTACTCTTGGGGCCTTTTTACTTTTATAGAACCCCCCGTAATATCTCCTGTAGGTCTGGTTTCGTGGTTACGAAATTGGCTAGTGACTGTCGATTCTGAAATGTCTTTATTTCTCCATCAATTCTGAATGACAGCCTTGCTGGATAAAGGGTCCTTGGCTGCATGTTTTTCTCTGAAAGAGCTTTAAAAATGCTCCCCCAACCCTTTCTCTCATTCCAGGTCTGTGTAGACAGGTCTGACGTAATTTTGATGCCTTTGCCTTGGTACGTGAGAAATTTCTTTGCCTTGGCCGCTTTCAATACTGTATCCTTGGATCTAATATTTGCGAAATGCACTATGACGTGACGTGGCGTAGGTTTGTCGTGGTTGAGCTTCGGAGGGGTCCTCTATGCCTCTTGGACACGAATGTTTGTTTCCCTCGCTAGATTAGGGAAGTTTTCAGCTACGATTTGTCCAAATATCTCTTCTAGACCTCTGTTTTTCTCCACCCCCTTGGGGATGCTGATGATTCTAACATTGGATCGTTTCATTGAGTCAGTAATCTCCCGTAGCCAACAATCGTGGGCTTAGATTTTTTTAAAAGCATCTTCTATTTTCATTTTTTCCTCTATTAACCCATCCTCCAATTCACTAACCCGTTCCTCTGCTTCTGTGACCCTGGCCATCAGAGCCTCTCGTTTTGCCTGCATTTGGCTCATAGAATTTTTAATTTCTGTCAAATTCGCTTTCATTTCTGACTTTAGGGATTCTATATTCTCAGAAACCTTTTCGTTAATACTTTTTTCAATTCTGCTCATCAATTTGACCATCGTTACTCTGAATTCCATTTCTGATAATTTGGTTACATCCATATCCATTATTTCTGTGGCAGAGGCCACAGACTCACTGTCTTTTCTTTGCTGGGGGGGGGTTTCTTCTTCTTGTCATTCTGATGAGGAGAGGTTGCGGGGTTGTCCAGAGCCCAAATTATTGACTGGGTCCCAGGCCGTGCCCCTTGTTTTATAGGGATCTTAGAGATGTGGGCTTCTTCTTTAAAGATTTTATTTATTTATTTATCTGAGAGAGGGAGGTAGACAGTCAGCAAGAACGGGAACAGAAGCAGGGGAGTGGGAGAGGAAGAAGCAGGCTCCCAGCGGAGGAGCCCGACGAGGGACTCCTTTCCGGAACGCTGGGATCACGCCCTAAGCCGGAGACAGGCACTCAATGACTGCGCCACCCAGGCGCCCGGGTTGTGGGCTTCTTGATTTTTCAGCCTGCCTTCTGTTCTGGGGGAGGGGCCTGCCGCACCGATACTCAGGCAACCCTGTTTGGGTAGAGTCTCCGTGTCCCCCGCGAGGGGGGATGGAGATGGGCATGCTGTGAGCCGGTATTTCCAGACTTTTGTTCTCTGGCGGCTTTCCCTGGCGGTCGGCCATGCCTCTTCTGAGAGTCAGAGCAGCAGAGGCTGCATTGTCACAGAACAGAGGGATTGCGGCCCGTTCTCCACTGATGTTCTGGCCACTTTAACTCTGTTACTGTTGGTGCTGCTCAACCCTGCAGCGACCCGGGATGTGCGCACCAACCCGGCGTCCCTGCCCTCACTTCCAGGGCAGGCGCCTCTCTGTCCTTTGTGTTTCTAATGCCGCCAGCCACCGCCGCCCCGCGCGCTCCCGGGTCTCCTGGTCTCAGTCTATGCCCGGTGAGCACACCGCGATTCCGGAGTTCCGTGAGAAGCCTGGTGACGCGCGCACCCGGTTCAGGGTCTCAGTCTGCTGTTTCGCGGGTGCCGACCGCGAGTCCGCCTGCTCCCCCGTGCAGGTGGCCCGCCAGCCGCCAGCCGCACCGCGCGCGCTCCGGGAGCTCCCGGTCTCAGTCTGGATCCCGTGATCACACCGGGATTCCGGTGTTCCAGGAGATGCCTTGTGGCGCGCGTTCACGGCTCACCGGTCTCAGTCCGCTCTCTCGCGGGTGCCCTCTGTGAGTCTGCCCGCTCCCCCATGCAGGTGGCTGCTGCTTCCCGGCGCCCAAATGCGTCGGCTCCCTCCCCCTTCCGTTTATCTTCCGATATCTGCGCGGTTTTACGGCACCCCTCTTGGTACCTCAATACTCAGTGCTGGAGATGTTCATTTGTAGAGATCCAGATGTATCTTCCTGCGTCTCAGGCTGATTCCGTGGTTATTTAGGCTGGTCTGGTACCTATCCAGCTCGACTCAGGGGACCTGTGAAAAAGGGGTCCCCTACTCCTCCGCCATCTTAACTCCTCAGGAATTGTGAATTTTTAAATTGAGTTTGGACAAATGACTTAGGCCAACTTTAAAATGACTGTTCTCAAATTAAGCCCATATTTAAAGTATAAGACTTGGAAATTTAAGGTCCCTCAGAAAAAAAATATTTAGCACATTGGCTCCATTTGACTATTTTATGAAGATTTTTTAATCTTAGAACTAGGGTTGTCTTTTTTAAATTAATTCCGTTAAATGTGTATGAAATCATAATGCTAAAAACATACAGAGATAGCTCAGGGATTTTTCTTATTCCTTAGTGGGTCATGGTGCTGTATAAAAAGAGGAGCAATGTGGCACAGATTATTTTACAGTAAATGTTCACTCCCTGGCATGATTTCTGGATTTCTGGGATGGCAATATGAAGAGTTTTCTTCCAGAATTGTGAATGTAAGGGAACCCTCTGTCACGGGCATGTGATCCAGAAAATTGTCTGAATACTTGCAATAATGATACCAAAGTCTCAGAAAATATTTAGTGAACTCTCAGTGTATCAGCTGTATTGGTCATTGTGACCTCTCAAGGCTGACCTGATTGATTTTTCTGAAATACAAGTAAACATCAGCATTGTCTCCTGTCTCCAAAAATGTGAATACAAATTCATGGTATGCACAAGAAACAAGTATTTAGAGGTCCCGAGTGTGTTTGTAGTGAGCATGAGCTCTGCAAAGTTAACATACAAAATGCAAGGCCAATAGCATATGGTGGTGCAAACCAAACTGAAAGATTACAGTCATTTAATGGGAAACATTCAATGCTTCTGGATGCACACTGATTATCAAATTCACCTGTTAGAAGAGTTTTATTATTTATTATCTAAAAACCAAGCTATGCATTACCAGTAGATAGCCCTGGAGACTGCAATCACTATGGAAGGATATTTGATAATATTTAAGTTTGCTGAATTGGGTGTGCATTGAAAGGTAACAGCACTGCATGAAAAATTCTAGCTTTTTGTTTTTTTTAAGCTTGAGTTCATGCATGATTGCATACCAACTGGAAACATTATGCAGAACTAGTACTGCAAATACAGCCTAGGGCCTGCATATGGTCTTTTGACATGCTACCTTCTGTTATTCTGCTGAATTCATGACTCTGGAAGGCCCTAGATGCACTTTTAAGGAATTAGTGATCATAATGAAAATCACAGCCCTTATTCTCTGCTGCATGGGTTGAAATAAGTATGTATGGCCAAATGTAACAGGGCTGGGAGGAAAAATAATGCTTTGCCCTCAGGAATTTGACCCTATTTGAATTTTACTCATGCTTTAGAGGTCTATGGACTTTCCTACTGTTGAAAGAGTACAAATTCTAAATGATAGCTTCAGATAGAAAAACAGAAAAGCAGGCACTGCTTGGGTCAGCATTTTGAATGAACACTTGTTCTCTTCTTTGATTATTGAGAAGCTCAGCATCTTCTAAGTTCACAGGCAGAAGCTGTCATAATAATACATGAAGTGACTATAACCAATTAACCAGCACACAGTATGTATGTTTCCTATCAGGGTTTCATGCTTTACTAGCTATCCGTTTTCCTCTCCAATTTAAAAATCTATTTATGATTATAAGTAATCCTAAATCATGTGATCATGTGATTATTTTTCTTCTAGAAATCTGTACAAATCTTAATGAACTAAATATATGGCCTAAATACACACACACACACACACACACACACACACACACACACACAGAGTCTCCTGGAAGAATAAAATATTTATATCTTCTCTGATATCCCTTATGTAAGCAAAAGTAATTTAAAGAAACAGACAAGAAAATCTATTAAAAAATAATCTTGGAGATGTTATAAGAATATCTTCCAAATACAAGGGCATCTAGCTAAATTAAAGAAGTACAATGAGCAAAAACATTACCTTCCAGACTCTGAGAAGAATTTCTCTAAGAATTACAATGTCCTGAGAGCCTAAAGAAAAATCTCTAATTAGACGAGTGAGGTCTAGGGGGTATTTGAATGTCCTGGGAGAAGTGGAGAACATCCCTTTTGAAAGCTCAGCTCCTCAAGGGTTTATTTCTGGGCCGTCTGTTCTGTTCTATTAATCTATATGTCTTTTTTTGTATCAGTACCATACTGTTTTGATTACTACAACTTTGTAGTAGATCTTGAAATCTGGGATTGTGATGCCTCTAGGTTGTCATTCTTTTTCAAGATCTCTTTAGTTATTCTGGATCTTTTGTGGTTCCATACAAATTTTAGGATTATTTGTTCTAGTGAGAAATACTGTTGCTATTTTGATGGGGATTGCATTAAATATGTAGATTGCTTTGGGTAGTATGGACATTTTAACAATATTTATTCTTCCAGTCCATGAGAAAGGAGTATCTTTCCATTTGTGTTGTCTGTGACTTTTTTCATCAAAATTGTATGATTTTCAGTCAGGTCTTTCACTTTGTTTACATTTATTCCTAGGTATTTTATTATTTTTGGTGCACGTGTAAATGGGATTTTTGTCTTAATTTCTCTTTCTGCTACTTCATTATCAGTATAGAAAAATGCCACAGATTTCTGTACTTTTTTTTTTTTTGTATCCTGCAACCTTTCTGAATCTGTTTATCAGTATTAGCATCTTGGTAGCATCTTAGGTTTTCTATACATAATATCATGCCATCTACAAATAGTGAAAGTTTTACTTCTTCCTTACCAATCTGGAAGTTTTTTTATTTCTTGTCTGATTGTTGTGGCTAAGACTTCCAATACTAGAATGAATAAAAATGGTGAGAGTGGACATTCTCATCTTGTTCCTGAACTAGGGGGAAAGCTCTCACCATTTTTCACCATTGAGTATGATATTAGCAGTGGGGTTTTCATGTATAGCCTTTATTATGTTGAAATATATTTCCACTAAACTTAGTTTGAGGATTTTTATCATGAAGGGGGCTTTTTTTTTCATTCAGTATTTCTCTATTCTGTTCAAGAATATTTCCAGCACTCAATTCTCTTTATATTTCATGTTCTTAAAAAATTTTGAGAAGGCATCATTAAAAATTGTCATCTTTCACATTCATTATTTTTAATCTGATGTCAAACGTTGATTAAACAAGGATATATTAATATTTAGATTACTTACTTCTATTTAAAAAGCAGATGTGACTTAATTTGGTTAATATGTAAGTAATAAAAGTGATAAATCTTACCATTTTTAGATGACAACATTCTTTCACTTGAAATATTTTACTAAAAAAATAACTTAACAGATAAATTTATATTTCTTATAATCTGTGAATTTGGAGCCAATTATAAACCTGTTTCCTTATTTTCCCAGGGTAGAAATGCCCAAAACAAACAAAAATACAGAGCTAGACCAGTATTTGAATCTTAGTATAAGCCAGTTCCAAAACACAACCTCTTCCCGAGCTCCCAGTGAGTAACTAGGTTCAGCCAGGGCCCCAACGTTGAGGACACTCGGAGAGCTGGGTGCAGGCCTGGTTCTGCCTTCTTACCAGCCTGTGATTTTGGGCAAGGCACGGACCCTGCTGGGGTCTTCCCCTCGTTGCAGAGGCTGCCTGTTACGTAACTGATTTTATTTCATTTGAAAGATTTTCTATGTTGGTTTGAGAGACAGAATGTGGGGGGTGGGGAGGATAGAGGGAGAGGGGAGACAGAATCTCAAGCCGACTCTGTGCTGAGTGTGATGCCCAATGCTGGTCTTGATCCCAAGACCCTGAGTTCGTGACCTGAGTCCAGATCACGAGTAGGAGGCTTAAGCAACTGAGCCACCCAGGCACCCTGGCAAAAGAACACTGTCGATATATTTCCAGGCAATGCAGGGAAGTGACTAGTGCAAGAGGGAAGACAAACATGGGGGACTCTGTATTTCCCTAACTTACTGCCTAAAGAGATTTCATTTCTAGTCTACGGGTCAGGGATGAAGAATACAGGCGAAGCTCAGCCATTTCCATGAGTTGGAGACAGAAAGATGGAAGTTTGGAGAAGTCAATATAGCTGTGGTTTACAGTACAGAATACTGAGGAGAGCTGCACAGAGAAAGAGGACCTCAGAAAGCCATCTAGGATCACTTTTGAGTTTTCATGGAATTCCTCAGTAGGGCACGTGTGTGAGGAACCTATGTGGTGTGGGGAAAATCATAGCCCAGGGGAAGCAGAGAGGAAAATGTCACTAGCCTTCACACACAATCAGGAAAAGTCTGTGCTACCAGCAGCAGGCAGAGTGGAAAACCTCGTAATTCGTGGGACATTGCAAAGAGAGCTCAGAATACCAACAGAACAATAGCAAAATACATTGAAGACTACTGTGATACCACCTAACAAACCTTTGGAAAGCTAGTCTGGAAGGATAAAATCGTCTTCCAGGAACCTACCTCACCATCAGAACAATCCTCAAGAGTATGTGTAGAAATATAAGCCATAGTTAATATCTAACAGTTAAAATTCACAATACCTGTCTTCCAACAAAAGATTACCAGGATGCAAAGAAGGAGAAGAGTTCACCTCGTACTGAGGAGAAAGATTAAACAATAGAAACCTACCCAGAAATGAAAAAGACGATGGAAGTATTGCACATGGACATTCAAACAACTGTTAGAAAGACGTTTTATATACGTAAGAATGTACACAAAGGATGAAGTGAAACAGAGATATAGGAAATATGAAAACAAGGAAAACCCAACTTCTGGAGCTGAACAGTGGCACGTCTAAGATGAAAAATGTAGTAGATGGGCTTTCTTTCCCGTTAGACACTAAATAGCAAAAAGAGAGCGAGAGACAGAGAGAGAGAACTTGAATGTATGATCATAGCAGTTGTCCAGAATAAAGCAGAGAAAAGGAAGGGTGCAAACCACGCCCTGCACACAAACACTAGAGTATGTGTGAGCTTTGTAGCAATTTCAAGTGGCCTGGTAGATACGAAATTGGCTGAGGTACAGAAAAAAACTGTTTGAAGAAGTAATTCTGATTGTTATCTGAATTGTATGAACCCTCTACACCCATATTTTTAAGAATTCAGGAATCCAGGCAACAAAAACCCCAAACATAAGGATCATGAAAAAAAACCTCCTTATCAACCTACATCCCAATAAAATTGCTTAAGACCAATGATAAAGAAAAAATCTAAAAAGCAGATGGAGATGAGTCCATTGCATTACCTGTCACGTCCCTAATTCTGTAGATGGTCTCTGTTTCTTTCTGGTCTGTGTTCCTCTTGGAGTCTGTCTTCAATTACAGGATCCCCCTTCCTATTCTTGCAGGGTGGTTTAGCGGCCAAATCCTTTGAGTTTCTTTCTGTCCTGGAAGCTCTTTATCTCTGCTCCTATTCGGAATGACTCCTTGCTGGGTAAAGCGTTCTTGGCTCCATGTTTTTCTCACTTAGTACCATGACTCAATCACACCAGCCCTTTCTGGTGTGCCAGGACTCTGTGGATAGGTATGTGGCTAGTCTAACGTGCTTACCCCTGTCGGTGAAGATCCTCTTGTCTCAAACTGCTTTCAGGATTTTCTCTTTCTGTCTGAAATTGCAAACGTCACTAGTATATGTTAGGGTATTCCTCTATTCTTATGGATTTGGGGAAGAGTCCTCTCTACCTCTTGGACTTGAATGCCTGTTTCCCTCCCAGATTAGGGAAGTTCTCAGCTATGATCTACACAGACAGATCTTCTGTCCCTCTGTGTCTTCTCCCTCGGGGCCAGAAGTAATTCCAATATTGTTTCCTTTTGTGGCATCACTGATTTTTCGACTCCTCCACCCATGGTCCATTCGTTGGCTTTCTCTCTTTTCCTCAGCTTCCTTCCTTTCCATCAGCTTGTCTTTGGTGTCACTGACTCTGTCTTCTCCTCATTGACCCTAGCCGTTACAGCATGCACATCCAATGTAGACTGCATCTCAGAGCCTTTGGAATTTGGGCCTGATTCGATTTCATTTCTGCACTATGAGAGTCTCTCATGTCATTTATACTTTTTTCAAGCCCAGCTAGCAACTTTGTAATTGTCATCCTGAGTTCCAGCTGTGACTTCTTACTTAAAACCCTATGCATTAGATCAGTGGCAGAGAGTGTTACCTCTGGCTCTTTTTTTTTTTTTTTTTTTTTTTTTTTTTTTTTTGCTGTGAATCCCTCCCTCTAGTCACTTTTCCCAGAGAAGAATGGATGGGGGAGAGAGAGATTAGGATCTCACGGGGTGGACAAAACAGGGTGAGCCACATGGTCCCGAGTATCTTTTGGTCTGTGTGTTGGAAGTCACTAAATCCCAAAATTGTAAAGAAAGCCAAACTCATATTATACAGAAATCAAATTGAATGTAGCGACAGGAATCCAAAAATGAAGAAAATATGTATGAAATGTCAATGTAAAAAATGAAAGTTAAGAAAAGATTGAAAATTGAAGTGTTGCTAAAATTAAAAAAGGTAGTTGGAAAGGGAAAAAAGAAAAAAAAACGAAATGGAAAATTTTGAATGGAGAGAGAAATGAATCATGAGAAAAAGCCTCGAGTTCTAGGTGCTATTTTCCCCTAGCACTGGAGTTTGGCCGTCCTCTTTGGTCTGTAAACTTGCTGTTCACTTGTTCTTTCACCTCGTTTTCAGGGGGCAGGGGCCCAGTGCGCTGATTCTCAGGTGGTTTTGCCTAGACGGGGATGCACTGCCCCCGTCAGGGGGCCCGGTGGGGCTCAGGGTCAGCTGGTTGTTCTGTGTGCCTTGTGTGCCCAGAGGGCTTTCCTCACCTCTTGAGAGGGTGAGAATAAAAATGGCTGCCCGCATCTGTAGGCGTGGAGGTGTGATGCTGTTGTGCGCCAATTTCTGTAGACTTCTGCGGTGCTCCCCACACCAAAGCTCCTTGGGGAAGGCGGAGGGTCACAGCATTCCTGTCCTTTGCAGGGCTCCCAGATGGAGAGCTTCTGATCAAGTGGACTCCCCGTCAAGTGACTTCGTGCAAGGAGAGGGATCTCTCCCTTCTCCTCACTTGTGTCTGCAGCAGGAAGCGTAGGCACTGCTGTCACAACAACTGAACTGGAGGGTTATTAAGAATTGGGGCTGGCAGGGGCAGGGGGTCACTGCTGGAGGAGCCTGAGTGGTGTGGAGGGGCTATGCCCAGTGCCAAAGCCGCCGGTTGAGGCTCTGTCCATCCTGCAGCTTCCATGAGCACCCAGTGTGCTTTGGAAATGAGGAGGTTGTGGAATATAGGTGAGGTTCAGTGGGGTGGAATCCGCAGCCGACGACCAGGAAGGAATTCTCGAGACGTCTTTGGTGCAAAATTGGTGGTTTATGACAGGACAGGTGGCAGAAAGAGCTGCTGCCCTGGCTTGTGAGGGCTGGCTGATGATAGACTATGGGGTTGGGGGAAGGTAAGGAAAAAGGGAGGTTGAGATAATACTTGCATATGTTAAAGAAGACTCACAAGGTACAGAGGCCCTGCCATTGTCTAGGGAAGGTGGTTTTGCCCTCTAGCAAGGCATGAACATTAAGACGGTTGGGAACTTCCTGGAGGCTGCAGATTATAAGGACATTTCGTTGTATCTGCTTTCCCTTCAGGAAGCTAAGTTATTGATAGAAATGCTTGGTTCTTGTAAACTGCTAAGACATTGGGAAACTGAGGGAGACTTAAGTCTTGCAGGATTGTGGTGTCTATAGGTTAACTCTTTCTTTGTCCTTTAGGGCAGCCAGGAGTGCCTGAGGAATGTCACGTACACCCCATGGTGGGGGGTGGGTGTGGGGTGTCAGTTCCGGCTTTGTCCTCAGCTAGCCTTCTCTTCCCTCCTCAGTAAAGGTCCCTCCTGTTCACAGAGGTTCAAGCAGTTCTTGCTGTTGCCACCTAGTGGACATATGGATGAACACATTCAGGTCATGTCTGTGACTCACTGACCTGAGCTGCCATGAGAGGTTGGTTCCTTCCTGGGAGGAGAGGGCCCAAAAAGGATGGACCCGGAGCAAGCAGACAAGTGTGGCCCGGCCGACGCCCCTCTGCTGGCCTGGAAGCAGGACCTGGTTGCTCTACTTAGAAGCTGAGTTCTAGAGCAGGAGGGGCTGGAGTGGCTGGGGTGTGTCCTGGGACGGGGTCTGGATGAGGGGTGTTCCAGGGCGGGGTGTGTGTGTGTGTGTGTGTGTGTGTGTGTGTGTGTGTGTGTGGTGGGGCAGGGATGCTTGTGGAGGGAGGATCCATGAGGGCGGTATGGACAGGCTCTTCCCTGCTTCATGGGTCCCGCCCAGGTAGCCTGATGGCCTCACTGCTGGCTTGTCTTCCTCATGATTTCAGGGTTCCTCTCTAGTCTCCGGGGACCCTCCTTTCCCGAGCAAGTCTCCACGGAAAGAAAGAGAGTATAGATAGAGGACCCTGCAGCCAATACTGCGACAATGGGACTAAAGTGTGTTCCAGAAATTGTGCTTTTAGGAAACAGTCCTAAAGCCAAAGAGATTTACGGCACATTGTACCCTTCACTTTAAGGATGAGACTCAAAGAATTGGAGAGGTCTCAATTGTTCGGCAGGTGGTGCTGCTGAGTAAATGATGTGTAGCCCCTGAAAATGCAGAAGGGGACAGGAGAGGAGTAGCAGTGCCTGTCCACTGTGGGGACCTCAGGCCGAACAAGAGCCCAGCTGTGAAACCCTCCCTGCCCCACCCTGTCCCACACACAGGCAAACCCCCTCCCCCGCACACACTCACCCATACACTCCGAGAGAAAGGACTGGAAGAGGGACGCCATGCGTTATGGGCTATCATGGTAGAAGGTAGAAGGAATATGTCTTCCTTTCTTCATATTTACATCACTATTTTACTAACAAAACGTAATCTGGCTAAAACCTTAGAGAACCTTTTAATTACCTGATATGTTTGTAATAAAGAGGAAGATTTAATATGCAGTCTCAATATTTTTATAATATGCACATTAGAATCATTGAAACCTGGCCTATCCTGGAAAATGAAAGATTTTGCAGGTGTCTCATGGACCCAGGTATTTCTGGCTCTTGGGTCACACTTACAAAAGGGAAGCCTATCCCAGATCATGAAAACATTTCATTTTGGGGCTTCACCTGCGCAGTATTGTATCAGGAATATTCCTTTGTAGTAAAATGGTGGGGTTTTTTTGTTTCTGTTTTTGTGTGTTTGTTTGTTTGTTAAGAGAAAGAAACCTGAAAAAAATAAATGAATCACTCATAGGTTACGTAGCTAGATAGAAAAAGGCCACACTGTCTGATCCCACACACATGAAAACCCAGAAGAAGTAACTCACAGAGGCAGAGAGGGGAGCTGTGGCTGCAGGGACTGTGCTGAGAGAATGAGCAGTATCTGACGAGTAGCACGGGAGTCTCCTGGAGGGAAATATTGTAGAAGGACAAGGTTGTGGAACACTCTGTATCGAATGACACCTGGATGTACAATTTAAAAGGATCAGAGTAAAATTCCATGAAAACTCAATTTATCTTTATTTATAGACCAGAATATATTAAGCTATGAAATAGGTGCATGAACAACGCAAAAATTAGAAACACTGGAATGACAGGGGAGGGAAAGCCATCCTTTGGGGATTCAGCGAGCAGGAACTGCTGCTCCGGGGCCGAGGCCAGTTGCTCCACTGAGAGAAATGGTTGCCAGCACCCTCCGGCAACCCCGATAATTGGTGCTGTAGCCTGCTTGGACTCCGGGGCTGCCAAAGGTGCAGGTGGCTCTTGAAGCTGCTGACAGGGAGTGAGAGCTCTGTGTATATCCTCCACTGGCTCTGACAGGGCAAGGGGCATCAGGGGCCCTTCAGGGACCTCCATAGCTAGTGCTGCAGCGTGCGCGGGCGCCCAGGCTGCCATAGATGCCAGTGGCTCTTGCAGCGCATGACCGTTCATCAGGGCTGTGAGTGTAACCTCCGTTGGCTCTGACAGGGCAGGTGGCATCAGGGGCCCTTCAGGGACCTCCATAGCTAGTGCTGCAGCGTGCGCGGGCGCCCAGGCTGCCATAGATGCCAGTGGCTCTTGCAGCTCATGACCGTTCGTCAGAGCTGTGAGTGTAACCTCCGTTGGCTCTGACAGGACAGGTGGCATCAGGGGCCCTTCAGGGACCTCCATAGCTAGTGCTGCAGTGTGCGCGGGCACCGAGGCTGCACAAGGTGCAGGGGGGTCTTCAAGCTCCCGACAGGGAGTCAGAGCTGTGAGTATATCCTGCCGTGGCTCTGAAATGGGAGGTGTCATCACGGGTTCTTCAGGGACCTCCATGGCTGGTGCTGGGGCCTGCTGAGGCTCCTGGCTTTTCAAAGGCGCAGGTGACTCTTGCACGTCCTCAGGGTGGATCAGAGCTCTGACCACCAGCTGCACTGGGCCCGACATGGCAGGTGACGTCCCTGCTCTTTTGAGTTGCTGAGCTCCAGCAACAGTGTTGGGATTTTCCAGCTCAGGCTCTGAAGCTGCAGCAGGCACCACAGTGGGAGCTGGGACTAGCTTTCGGCGCGGTTCCGGATCTCGCTCTGGGGCTGCTGCTGTCGCTCCAAGAAGAGAAAGTATGGTCATCATGATTGTCTTTCCATGTCCCTTCCAAATGAAGGCAACTTTGCCCACCACTCAATATTGTTTGAGTCTAAGAACCCGTCCCTGGGTGGTCTCCCCAAACTGTAGCCCATGGGGACAGTGATCTGAGACCACTCCTTGCTCCCAGCCACACTGCAGTCTGTGGAGGCTTGCTCTGTGTGGCCCACTCTCTCCCCTCCACAGCCCTCCATCAGTCACCCCCAGTCCTCCTCACCCCCAGCCTCCGGCTCAGCGGGCTCGAGGTGTCGCAGCCGAGAGAGGAGGAGCCAGGCACGTTGCTCCAGGTCTGAGCCTGGCACGTTGAGCCCTACGTATGCCAGTAGTGTCTTTAGGCAGGGAAATTCTGGGGGCTGGAAGAAATCTTCAGGGTAGTGGCCCAGCCAGGTGCCCAGGATGGAGGAGATGGCCCTGGGGACAGACAGGTGGGCAGAGGAGTCAGAGGACAGGGCACCTCCCACACAGATGCCCCAGGGAACCCCTGTGGGAACCTGGGCCCCTGGGTCCCCGGCTCCCGGCTGTCAGAGCCCATTCCTACTCCATGTCCACCTTTGGGCTGACCCAAAGCCTCTGTGAGTGGGAGCCCTTGACCCCTGGTGTGACCATTTTTGTCCTCCAAGCGGAAGCTGGATGCCCTGCTCAGTCTCCCTGCCCACTTGCCGTGTGACTTCCACTGCATGTGGGCAGGGAGGGGTGGCGTGTCTGCCGTGGTGTTTGCCCTCAGGGCACACTAGTGCTCTGTGACTGTCCAACCAAGGAGGGAACAAAGGGACTCTGTCCCATCCCTGGCCTTCCCAGGACCCTCCCGATACCTCCCACTTCCCCTCCCGTGCCTACGTGCTGCCTCGTTCAGTAGGTGCCAGGAAAGGGTGTCCTTCCGTGGACGCTAATCTCCCACTGGGTGGGGGACGTCCAGTCCCCGAGCTCTCCCTGGGTCTCCTGAGTACCTGCTGAGCACCCAGTGTCGACGTTCCACCAGATGTGTGGAAGCCATGCCCTTTGTTCTGGGTCCCAGGATTGGGGTAGAGACAGGGCTGGGAGGCGGCGGGGATGGGGAATGACTCTGTTAGGGGCTGAGGCTGCCCTCCAGCCCCCTCTGCTCTCCCACAGTGCCCACAGCCCACCCAGGGCTCCTCAGGACCCCTTTCCTCTTCTGCAGAAGCAGCCCTCAGACCTGGACCCTCTCACAGGAATTGCAGATGTGTGGGATGAGGGTCCAGCAGCCCCCAGAACACAGTCCCCTCACTGCCCTCTCGAAGAAGGAAGGGCCCTCTGCATTAGCCAAAGCTCACTCACATGCCCCGCTGCTCGCGGGCTCCGCCGATCTCGTCCCAGGAAGAGAGGACGCATCCGTAGCTAGAGGAGGCCAGAGGGGTGGGGGGGCGATCAGATGAAATGCCCTGTTACCCCCTCCCTCTCATCATACCTAGGGTCACTGTCTGCCGACTAGAATGGAGCGCTAACCGTAACCCTAGATCGGCCACCAAGGGGCCCCTCCCAAGGGATCTGGCGCCGCAACGCCAGGGATTGGGGACCCCCGAGCCCCATTGCCGCACTCACACTGCCACCCCGCCACCACCTGGGCCGCTAGGGGCGCCACCGGTCATTCAGGGCGGGAGAAGGGGCAGGGCCCTCCGAGCCCCCTTCGACCTTCGAAGGCCCCTCGCCCCAAAACGCTTGGGCCCACGCTCCCGCTCGCCAGCGCCCTCACCTCGGCCCGCTCCTCCGCTCGCCGCGCAGCTGGAGAAGCAGGCATGCTGGCCTCCTGGGGGCTAACCCTAACCCTAGGTAGGCCCTCGAGGGGCCTATTCAAGGGGCCTGGCGCCGCAACACCGGGGATTGGGGACCCCCGAGCCCCAGCGCCGGACTCACCCTGCTGCCCCACCGCCACTTGGGCCGCTAGGGGTGCGGCCGGTCATTCAGGGCGGGAGAACGGGCAGGGTCCTCCGAGCCCCCGATTACCTTCGAAGGCCCCCTGGGCCAAAACGCTTGGGCTCACGCTCGCCTCGACAGTGCCCTCACCTCGACCCGCCCCTCCACTCGACGCAGAGCAGGCGGATCAGGCCTGCTGGCCTCCTTGGTGCTAACCCTCACTCTAGGTCGGCCCCCGGGGGGCCCCTCCCAAGGGGCCTGGCACCCAAATGCCTGCGATTGAAGACCCCCGAGCCCCAGCGCCGAGCTCTCTGTGCCGCCCCACCGCCACCCGGGCCACTAGTGGTACCGCTGGTCATTCAGGGCCGGAGAACGGGCAGGGCCCTCCGAGCCTCCTGGGACCTTCGAAGGCCCCTGGAGCCAAAACGCTAGGGCCCACGCTCCCCCTCGTGAGCGCAATCACCTCGGCCCGCCCCTCCGCTCGCCGCACCGCTGGCGGATCGTGCCTGCCGGCCTCCTTGGGGCTAACACTAACCCTAGGTCGGTCCCCGAGGGGCACCTCACAACTGGTCTGGCGTAGCAACACCGGGGATTGGGGACCCCGGAGCCCCAGCGCTGGAATCACGCTGCTGCCCCGCCGCCACCCTGCGCTCGGGGCGCCGCCGGTCATTCAGGGCGGGAGTACGGGCAGGGCCCTCCGAGCCCCCGAAGACCTTCGAAGGCCCCCCCCCCCCGCGCCAAAACGCTTGGGCCCACGCTCCCGCTCTCCAGAGCCCTCACCTCAGCCCACCCCTCCGCTCGCTGCACAGCCGGCGGATCAGGGCTGCCGGCCTCATAGGGGCTAACCCTAACCCTAGGTTGGCCCCTGAGGGGCCTATCCCAAGGGGTTTCGCACCAAAACGCCAGGGATTGGGGACCCTTGAGCTCCAGCGCCGGATTCACCGTGCCGCCCCGCCGCCACCCGGGCTGCTAGGGGCGCCCCCGGTCATTCAGGGCGGGAGAACGGGCTGGGCCCTCTGAGCCCACAGCAAACTTCGAAGGCCCCCCGTGCAAAAACGCTTGGGCCCAAGCTCGCTCGCCAGCACCTTCATGTCGGCCCGCCCCTCTGCTTGCGGCACACCCGGCGGATCCGGCCTGCCGTCCTCCTGGGGCTAACCCTCACTCTAGGTCGGCCCCCGGGGGGCCCCTCCCAAGGGGCCTGGCGCCCAAACGCCGGGGATTGGGGAACCAAGACGGAGCGCCGGACTTTACCCGCAGCCCCATGAGGTCTTGGGCCGCCATGCCGGGGATCCTGGATGTCGTAGCCGCAGGGCCGGACTCACCCTGCAGCCCCCTGGCACCCGGGCTGCTAGGGGCGCCGCCGGTCATTCAGGCAGGAGAAGGGGCAGGGCCCTCTGAGCCCCCGACCTCCTTCGAAGGCCCCCGCGCCAAAACCTGTGGGCCCGCGGTCCCGCTCGCCAGCTCCGTCCCCTCGGCCCGCCCCACCGCGCACCACACAGCCAGGGGATTGGGCCTGACGGCCTCCTGGGGGCTAACGCAAACCCTAGGTGGGTCCCCAAGGGGCCCATCCCAAGAGGCTTGGCGCCCCAACGCCGGGGATTGGGAACCTCCAAAGCCCAGCGCTGGACTCACCCTGCAGCCCCCCGCCACCCGGGCCGCTTGGGGCGCCGCCGGTCATTCAGGGCGGGAGAACAGGTAGGGCCCTCCGAGGCCCCGGCGAGCTTCGAAGTCCCCCTGCGCCAAAACACTTGGGCCCACGCTCCCGCTCTCCAGCGCCCTCCCCTCGGCCCGCCCCCCTGCTCCCCACAGCGCCAATGGATCCTGCCTGCCGGCCTCCTGGGGGCTAATCCTAACCCTAGTTCGGCCCCCAAGGGGCCCCTCCCAAGGGGCCTGGCACCGCAACCCCGGGGATTGGGACCCCCGAGCCCCAGCGCTGGACTCACCCTCCGCCCCACCGCCACCCAGGCCGTTATTGGCGCTGCCGACCATTCAGAGCGGGAGAACGTGCAGGGCACTCCGAGCCCATGACGACATTCGAAGGCCCCCCCCACCAAAATGCTTGGGCCCACGCTCCAACTCCTCAGCGCCCTCAGCTCGGCCTGCCCCTCCGCTCGCCTCACATCCAGCAGATAGGGCTTGCCGGCCTCCTGGGGGCTAACCCTAACTCTAGGTGGGCTCCTTAGGGGCCCCTCGCAAGGGGCCTGGCGCCCCAACGCCTGGGATTGGGGACCCAAGACCCAGCGCTGGACTCACCCTCCGCCCCACCGCCACCCGGGCCGTTATTGGCGCAGCCGGTCATTCAGGCGGTAAAAGGGGCAGGGCCCTACAAGCCCCTGACGACCTTCGAAGGCCCCTCCCGCGCCAAAACCTGTGGGCCCACGGTCCCGCTTGCCAGCTCCCTCCCCTGGCCCGCCTCAACAGGCGCTACACAGCCAGGGGATTGGGCCTGATGGCCTCCTGGGGGCTAACCCAAACCGTAGGTGGGTCCCCGAGGAGCCCATCCCAAGGTGCTTGGCATCCCAACGAGAGGGACTGGGGACCCGAGACCCAGCGCCGGATTCACCCTGCAGCCCCCCACCCCCTGGGCCGTTAGGGGGCCCGCCGGTTATTCAGGGGGGGAGAACGGGCAGGGCCCTCTGAGCCCCCAGCGACCTTCGAAGGCCCCCTGCACCAAAATGTTTGGGCCCAGGCTTCTGCTCGCCAGCGCCCTCACTCCGCCCGCCCCTCCACTTGCTGCACAGCCGGCATTTCGGGCCTGCCGGCATCCTGCTTGCTAACCCTAACCCTAGGTCAGTCCCCTAGAGGCCCCTGACAAGGGGCCTGGGGCTGCAACGCTGGGGATTGGGGACCCACCAGCCCCAGGGCCAAACTAACACTGCTGCCCCTCCACCACCTGGGCCACTAGGGGCGCTGCCGCTCATTCAGGGCAGGAAAACTTACAGGGCCCTCCCAGCCCCCCCGACCGTCCATGCACCCGCTCCCCAAAGCGCTTGGGCCCACGTTGCCACTAGTCAGCGCCCTCACCTCAACCCGCCCCTCCGCTCGAATAACAGCAGGCCGATCGGACCTGCCTTACTCCTGGAGGCTAATCCTAACCCTAGGTCGGTCTCCGAAGGGCCCATCCCAAGGGGCTTGGCGCCCCAACGCTGGGGATTGGGAACCTCCGAACCCCAGCGCTGGACTCACCCTGCAGCCCCCGCCACCTGGAACGCTAGGGGCGCCGCAAGTCATTCAGGCTCGAGAACGGGTAGGGCCCTCCGAGCCTCTGGCGAGCTTCGAAGGCTCCCTGCGCCAAAACACTTGTGCCCACGCTCCCACTCACCAGCGCCCTCCCCTCGGCCCGCCCCTCCCCCGCCACACCTCCCATGGATCCTGCCTGCCCGCCTCCTCAGGGCTAATCCTAACCCTAGGTGGGCCCCCAAGGGGCTCCTCCCAAGGGGCCTGGCACCACAATGCCAGAGATTGGGGACCCCCGCCCCAGCGCTGGACTCACCCTCCGCCACACCGCCACCCGGGCCTTTATTGGCACCGCTGGTCATTCAGGGCGGGAGAATGTGCAGGGCACACTGAGCCCCTGGCGCATTTCGAAGGCCCCCACGCCAAACTCTTGGGCCCCCGCTCCCACTCCTCAACGCCCTCAGCTCGGCCTGCCCCTCCGCTCACTGCACATCCAGCAGATCGGGCTTGCAGGCCTCCTGGGGGCTAATCCTAACTCTAGGTGGGCTCCTTAGGGGCCCCTCGCAAGGGGCCTGGCGCCCCAACGCCTGGGATTGGGGACCCGAGACCCAGCGCTGGACTCACCCTCCGCCCCACCGCCACCCGGGCCGTTATTGGCGCCGCCTGTCATCAGGGCGGCAGAACGGGCAGGGCCCTCTGAGACCCCAGCGACCTTGGAAGGCCCCAGGCGCCAAAATGTTTGGGCCCAGGCTCCGGCTCACCAGCGCCCTCACTCCGCCCGCCCCTCCACTCGCCGCACAGCTGGCATTTCGGGCCTGCCGGCATCCTGCTTGCTAACCCTAACCCTAGGTCAGTCCTCCAGAGGCCCCTGACAAGGGGCCCGGGGATGCAACGGTGGGGATTGGGGACCCCAGTGCCCCAGGGCCGGACTAACACTGTTACCCCTCCACCACCTGGGCCACTAGGGGTGCTGTCGCTCATTCCCAGCGGGAGAACGGGCAGGGCCCTCCAAGCCCCCTTCCACATTCGATGGCCCCCTGCCCCACAGCGCTTGGGCCCACGTTCCCACTAGTCAGCGCCCTCACCTCAACCCGCCCCTCCGCTCGAAACACAGCAGCCGGATCGGACCTGCCGGCCTCCTGGGGGCTAACCATACCCCTTGGTCGGTTCCCGAGGGGCCCCTCCCAAGGGGCCATGCGCCGCCATGCCTGGGATCCTAGACGTCCTACCCCAGGGCCGGACTCACCCTGCAGCCACCCGCCACCCGGGCCGCTAGGAGCGCCGCCGGTCATTCAGGCGGTAGAAGAGGCAGGGCCCTACAAGCTCCTGACGACCTTCGAAGGCCCCCCCGCGCCAAAACCTGTGGGCCCACGGTCCCGCTCGCCAGCTCCCTCCCCAGGCCCGAAGGAACGCGCGCTACACAGCCAGGAGATTGGGCCTGATGGCCTCCTGGGGGCTAAGCCAAACCCTAGGTGGGTCCCCGAGGGGCCCATCCCAAGGTGCCTGGCGTCCCAACGCCAGGGACTGGGGACCCGAGACCCAGCACCGGATTCACCCTGCAGCCCCCCACCCCCTGGGCCGCTAGGGGGCCCGCCGGTTAATCAGGGGGGGAGAACGGGCAGGGCCCTCTGAGCCCCCAGCGACCTTCGAAGGCCCCCCGTGCCAAAATGTTTGGGCCCAGGCTTCTGCTCGCCAGCGCCCTCACTCCGCCCGCCCCTCCACTCGCCGCACAGCCGGCATTTCGGGCCTGCCGGCATCCTGCTTGCTAACCCTAACCCTAGGTCAGTCCCCGAGAGGCCCCTGACAAGGGGCCTGGGGCTGCAACGCTGGGGATTGGGGACCCCCGAGCCCCAGGGCCAAACTAACACTGCTGCCCCTCCACCACCTGGGCCACTAGGGGCGCTGCCGCTCATTCGGGGCAGGGGAACTCACAGGGCCCTCCCAACCCCCCCGACCGTCCATGCACCCGTTGCCCAAAGCGCCTGGGCCCACGTTGCCACTAGTCAGCGCCCTCACCTCAACCCGCCCCTCCGCTCGAAACACAGCAGGCAGATCGGACCTGCCATACTCCTGGAGGCTAATCCTAACCCTAGGTCGGTCTCCGAAGGGCCCATCCCAAGGGGCTTGGCGCCCCAACGCTCGGGATTGGGAACCTCTGAACCCCAGCACTGGACTCACCCTGCAGCCCCCCGCCACCCGGGCCGCTAGCGGCGCCGCCAGTCATTCAGGGTCGAACGGGTAGGGCCCTCTGAGCCCCTGACGACATTCGAAGGCCCCCAGCACCAAAACGCTTGGGCCCACGCTCCCACTCCTCAGCGCCCTCAGCTCGGCCTGCCCCTCCGCTCGCCGCACATCCTGCAGATCGGGCTTGCCGGCCTCCTGGGGGCTAACCCTAACTCTAGGTGGGCTCCTGAGGGGCACCTCCCAAAGGGCCTGGCGCCCAAACTCCGGGGCCTGGGGACCCGAGACGGAGCGCGGGACTGTACCCGCAGCCCCCCGCCACCTGGGCCGCTAGGGGCGCCGCCGGTCATTCAGGTGGGAGAACGGGCAGGGCCCTCCGAGTCCCCGCCCACCTTCGATGGACCCCCCCGCCCCAAAGCGCTTGGGCCCACGTTGCCACTAGTCAGCGCCCTCACCTCAACCCGCCCCTCTGCTCGAAACACAGCAAGCGGATTGGACCTGCCGGCCTCCTGGGGGCTAAGCTGAACCCTAGGTGGGTCCCCGAGGGGCCCCTCCCAAGGGGCTTGGCGACCCAACGCTGGGGATTGGGAACCACTGAACCCCAGCGGTGGAATCAGCCTGCAGCCCCCCGCCACTCTGGCCGCTAGGGGCGCCGCCGGTCATTCAGGCGGGAGAAGGAGCAGGGCCCTCCTAGCCCCTGATGAACTTCGAAGGCCCCCGCGCCAAAACGGTTGGGCCCACGCTCCCACTCCTCAGCGCCCTCAGCTCGGCCTACCCCTCTGCTCACCGCACATCCAGCAGGTCGGGTTTGCCGGACTCACGGGGGCTAACACTAAGTCTAGGTGGGCTCCTGAGGGGCCCCACCCAAGGGGCCCGGCGCCTCAGCGCCAGAGATTGGGGACCCGAGACCCAGCGCCGGACTCACCCTGCAGCCCCCCGCCACCTGAGCCTCTAGGGGGCCCACCGGTCATACAGGGCGGGAGAACGGGCAGGGCTCTCTGAGCTCCTGGCTACCTTCGAAGGACCCCCCGCCAAATGTTTGAGCCCAGGCTCCCGCTCGCCAGCGCCCTCATTCGGCCCGCCCCTCCACTCGCTGCACAGCGGGCATTTCGGGCCTGCCGGCATCCGGCTTGGTAACCCTGACCCTAGGTCAGTCCCCGAGAGGCCCCTTTCAAAGGGCCTGGGGCTGCAACACTGGGGATTGGGGACCCCCGAGCCCCAGAGACAGACTAACACTGCTGCCCCTCCACCACCTGGGCACTAGGGGCGCTGCCGCTCATTCAGGGCGGCAGAAGGGGCAGGGACCTCTGAGCCCCCGCTGCCCTCGACGGCCCCCCGCCCCAAAGCGCTTGGGCCCACGTTCCCACTAGTCAGCGCCCTCACCTCAACCTGCCCCTCCGCTCGAAACACAGCAGGCGGATCGGACCTGCCGGCCTCCTGGGTGCTAACCCTAACCCTAGGTCGGTCCTCGAGGGGCCCCTCCCAAGGGGCCTTGCGTAGCCACGCCAGGGATCCTGGACGTCCTAGCCCCAGGGTCGGACACACCCTGCAGCCCCCGCCACCGGGGCCGCTAGGGGCGACGCCGGTCATTCAGGTGGGAGAAGGGGCAGGGCCCTCCTAGCCCCTGAGGATCTTCGAAGGCCCCCACGCCAAAACCTGTGGGCCCATGGTCTCGCTCGCCAGCTCCGTCCCCTCGGCCCACCCCACCTTGCGCCACACAGCCAGGGGATTGGGCCTGACGGACTCCTGGGGGCTAACGCAAACCCTAGGTGGGTCCCCGAGGGGCCCATCCAAAGGGGCTTGGCGCCCCAACGCCGGGGATTGGGAACCTCCAAAGCCCAGCGCTGGACACCCTGCAGCCACCCGCCACCCACCCGGGCCGCTTCAGGTGCCGCCGGTTATTCAGGGCGGGAGAACAGGTAGGGCCCTCCGAGCCCCCGGCGAGCTTCGAAGGCCCCCTCTGCCAAAACACTTGGGCCCACGCTCCCGCTCTCCAGCGAAATCCCCTTGGCCAGCCCCCCTGCTCGCCACAGCGCCGGTGGATCCTGCCTGCCGGCCTCCTGGGGGCTAATCCTAACCCTAGTTCGGCCCCCAAGGGGCCCCTCCCAAGGGGCCTGGCACTGCAACACTGAGGATTGGGACCCCCGAGCCCCAGCGCTGGACTCACCCTCCGCCCCACCGCCACCCAGGCCGTTATTGGCGCCGCCGATCATTCAGAGCGGGAGAACGTGCAGGGCATTCCGAGCCCCTGACGACATTGGAAGGCCCCCCGCGCCAAAACGCTTGGGCCCACGCTCCCACTCCTCAGCACCCTCAGCTTGGCCTGCCCCTCCGCTCGCCGCACATCCAGCAGATAGGGCTTGCCGGCCTCCTGGGGGCTAACCCTAACTCTAGGTGGGCTCCTGAGGGGCCCCTCCCAAAGGGCCTGGCGCCCAAACGACGGGGATTGGGGACCCGAGACGGAGCGCTGGACTTTACCCATAGCCCCCCGCCACCTGGGCTGCTAGGGGCGCCGCCCGTCAGTCAGGCGGGAGAAGGGGCAGGGCCCTCCGAGCCCCCGCCCACCTTCGATGGCCCCCCCCCACCCCAAAGCGCTGGGGCCCACGTTCCCACTTGTCAGCGCCCTCACCTCAACCCGCCCCTCCGCTGGAAACACAGCAGGCGGATCGGACCTGCCTTACTCCTGGAGGCTAATCCTAACCCTAGGTCGGTCCCCGAAGGGCCCATCCCAAGGGGCTTGGCGCCCCAACGCTGGGGATTGGGAACCTCCGAATCCCAGCGCTGGACTCACCCTCCGCCCCACCGCCACCCGGGCCGTTATTGGCGCCGCCTGTCATCAGGGCGGCAGAACGGGCAGGGACCTCTGAGCCACCAGCGACCTTGGAAGGCCCCAGGCACCAAAATGTTTGGGCCCAGGGTCCTGCTCGCCAGCGCCCTCACTCTGCCCGCCCCTCCACTCGCCGCACAGCCGGCATTTCGGGCCTGCCGGCATCCTGCTTGCTAACCCTAACCCTAAGTCAGTCCCCGAGAGGCCCCTGACAAGGGGCCTGGGGCTGCAACGCTGGGGATTGGGGACCCTCGAGCCCCAGGGCCAAACTAACACTACTCCCCCTCCACCACCTGGGCCACTAGGGGCACTGCCGCTCATTCAGGGCAGGAGAACATACAGGGCCCTCCCAGCTCCCCGGACCGACGATGCACAAGCTCCCATAGCGCTTGGGCCCACGTTCCCACTAGTCAGCGCCCTCACCTCAACCCGCCCCTCCGCTCGAAACACAGCAGCCGGATCGGACCTGCCGGCCTCCTGGGGGATAACCCTAACCCTAGGTCGGTTCCCGAGGGGCCCCTCCCACAGGGCCTTGCGCCGCCATGCCCGGGATCCTGGACGTCCTACCCCAGGGCCGGACTCACCCTGCAGCCACCCGCCACCCGGGGCCGCTAGGAGCGCCGCCGGTCATTCAGGCGGTAGAAGGGCCAGGGTCCTACAAGCCCCTGAAGACCTTCGAAGGCCGCCCCAGCGCCAAAACCTGTGGGCCCACGGTCCCGCTCGCCAGCTCCCTCCCCTGGCCCGCCGCAATGCGCCCTACACAGCCAGGGCATTGGGCCTGATGGTCTCCTGGGGGCTAAGCCTAACCCTAGGTGGGTCCCCGAGGGGCCCATCCCAAGGTGCTTGGCGCCCCAACGCCAGGGATTGGGGACCCGAGACCCAGCGCCGGATTCACCCTGCAGCCCCCCACCCCCGGGGCCGCTAGGGGGCCCGCCGGTTATTCAGGGGGGGAGAACAGGCAGGGCCCTCGGAGCCCCCAGCGACCTTCTAAGGCCCCCGCGCCAAAATGTTTGGGCCCAGGCTTCCGCTCGCCAGCGCCCTCACTCTGTCCGCCCCTACACTCACAGCACAGCCGGCATTTCGGGCCTGCCGGCATCCTGCTTGCTAACCCTAACCCTAGGTCAGTCCCCGAGAGGCCCCTGACAAGGGGCCCGGGGATGCAACGGTGGGGATTGGGGACCCCAGTGCCCCAGGGCCAGACTAACACTGTTGCCCCTCCACCACCTGGGCCACTAGGGGCGCTGCCGCTCATTCCCGGCGGGAGAAAGGGCAGGGCCCTCCAAGCCCCCTTCCACATTCGATGGCCCCCTGCCCCACAGCGCTTGGGCCCACGTTCCCACTAGTCAGCGCCCTCACCTCAACCCGCCCCTCCGCTCGAAACACAGCAGCCGGATCGGACCTGCCGGCCTCCTGGGGGCTAACATTTACCCTAGGTCGGTTCCCGAGGGCCCCCTCCCAAGGGGCCTTGCGCCGCCATGCCCGGGATCCTGGACGTCCTAGCCCCAGGGCCGGACTCACCCTGCAGCCACCCGCCACCCGGGCCGCTAGGAGCGCCGCCGGTCATTCAGGCGGTAGAAGGGCCAGGGTCCTACAAGCCCCTGAAGACCTTCAAAGGCCGCCCCAGCGCCAAAACCTGTGGGCCCAATGTCCCGCTCGCCAGCTCCCTCCTCTGGCCCGCCGCAACGTGCGCTACACAGACAGGGGATTGGGCCTGATGGCCTCCTGGGGGCTAAGCCAAACCCTAGGTGGGTCCCCGAGGGGCCCATCCAAAGGTGCTTGGCGCCCCAACGCCAGGGATTGGGGACCCGAGACCCAGCGCCGGATTCACCCTGCAGCCCCCCACCCCCGGGGCCGCTAGGGGGCCCGCCGGTTAATCAGGGGGGGAGAACGGGCAGGGCCCTCTGAGCACCCAGGACTTTGGAAGCCCCCAGCGCCAAAATGTTTGGGCCCAGGCTTCTGCTCGCCAGCGCCCTCACTCCGCCCGCCCCTCACTTGCCACACAGCAGGCATTTCGGGCCTGCCGGCATCCTGCTTGCTAACCCTAACCCTAGGTCAGTCCCCGCGAGGCCCCTGACAAGGAACCCAGGGATGCAACGCTGGGGATTGGGGACCCCCAAGCCCCAGGGCCAGACTAACACTGCTGCCTTCCACCACCTGGGCCACTAGGCGCGCGGCCGCTCATTCAGGGCAACAGAACATACAGGGCCCTCCTAGCCCCCCGACCGACGATGCACCCGCTCCCCAAAGCGCTTGGGCCCACGTTGCCACTAGTCAGCGCCCTCACCTCAACCCGCCCCTCCGCTCAAAACACAGCAGGCGGATCGGACCTGCCTTACTCCTGGAGGCTAATCCTAACCCTAGGTCGGTCCCCGAAGGGCCCATCCCAAGGGGCTTGGCGCCCCAACGCTGGGGATTGGGAACCTCCGAACCCCAGCGCTGGACTCACCCTGCAGCCCCCTGCCACCCGGGCCGCTACGGGCGCCGCCAGTCATTCAGGCTCGAGAATGGGTAGGGCCCTCGGAGCCCCTGGCGAGCTTCCAAGGCCGCCTGCGCCAAAACACTTGAGTCCACGCTCCCACTCACCAGCGCCCTCCCCTCGGCCCGCCCCTCCCCCGCCACAGCGCCCATGGATCCTGCCTGCCGGCCTCCTCGGGGCTAATCCTAACCCTAGGTCGGCCCCCAAGGGGCCCCTCCCAAGGGGCCTGGCACCGCAATGCCAGGGATTGGGGACCCCCGCCCCAGCGCTGGACTCACCCTCCGCCCCACCGCCACCCGGGCCTTTATTGGCGCCGCTGGTCATTCAGGGCGGGAGAATGTGCAGGGCACACCGAGCCCCTGGCGCATTTCGAAGGCCCCCGCGCCAAACTCTTGGGCCCCCGCTCCCACTCCTCAACGCGCTCAGCTCGGCCTGCCCCTCCGCTCGCTGCACATCCAGCAGATCGGGCTTGCCGGCCTCCTGGGGGCTAACCCTAACTCTAGGTGGGCTCCTTATGGGCCCCTCACAAGGGGCCTGGTGCCCCAACGCCTGGGATTGGGGACCTGAGACCCAGCGCTGGACTCACCCTCCGCCCCACCGCCACCCGGGCCGTTATTGGCGCTGCCTGTCATCAGGGCGGCAGAACGGGCAGGGCCCTCTGAGCCACCATCGACCTTGGAAGGCCCCAGGCGCCAAAATGTTTGGGCCCAGGCTACTGCTCGCAGCACCCTCACTCCGCCCACCCCTCCACTCGCCGCACAGCCGGCATTTTGGGCATGCCAGCATCCTGCTTGCTAACCCTAACCCTAGGTCAGTCCCCGAGAGGCCCATTACAAGGGGCCTGGGGCTGCAACGCTGGGGATTGGGGAACCCAGTGCCCCCGGTCCGGACTAACACTGTTGCCCCTCCACCACCTGGGCCACTAGAGGCGCTGCCGCTCATTCCTGGCGGGAGAACAGGCAGGGCCCTCCAAGCCCCCTTCCACATTCCATGGCCCCCTGCCCCAAAGCGCTTGGGCCCACGTTCCCACTAGTCAGCGCCCTCACCTCAACCCGCCCCTCCGCTCGAAACACAGCAGCCGGATCAGACCTGCCGGCCTCCTGGGGGCTAACCCTAACCCTAGGTCGGTTCCCGAGGGGCCCCTCCCAAGGGGCCTGGCACCGCAATGCCAGGGATTGGGGACCCCCGCCCCATCGCTGGACTCACCCTCCGCCACACCGCCACCCGGGCCTTTATTGGCGCCGCTGCTCATTCAGGGCGGGAGAATGTGCAGGGCACACCGAGCCCCTGGCGCATTTCGAAGGCCCCCACGCCAAACTCTTGGGCCCCCGCTCCCACTCCTCAACGCCCTCAGCTCGGCCTGCCCCTCCGCTCGCTGCACATGCAGCAGATCGGGCTTGCCGGCCTCCTGGGGGCTAACCCTAACTCTAGGTGGGCTCCTTAGGGGCCCCTCGCAAGGGGCCTGGTGCCCCAACGCCTGGGATTGGGGACCCGAGACCCAGCGCTGGACTCACCCTCCGCCCCACCGCCACCCGGGCCGTTATTGGCGCCGCCTGTCATCAGGGCGGCAGAACAGGCAGGGCCCTCCGAGCCCCCTTCCACATTTGATGGCCCCCGGCCCCAGGCGCTTGGGCCCACGTTGCCACTAGTCAGCGCCCTCAATTCAACCCGCCCCTCCGCTGGAAACACAGCAAGCAGATTGCACCTGCCGGCCGCATGGGGGCTAACGTGAACCCTAGGTTGGTCCCCGATGGGACCCTCCCAAGGGGCTTGGCAACCCAAAGCCGGGGATTGGGAACCACTGAACCCCAGCGGTGGAATCACCCTGCAGGCCCCCGCCACTCCGGCCGCTAGGGGCGCCGCCGTTCATTCAAGCGGGAGAGGGAGCAGGGCCCTCCTAGACCCTGATGACCTTCGAAGGCCCCTGCGCCAAAATGGTTGGGCCCTTGCTCCCACTCCTCAGCGCCCTCAGCTCGGCCTACCCCTCTGATCGCCGCACATCCAGCAGGTCGGGCTTGCCGGCCTCCCGGGGGCTAACACTAACTCTAGGTGAGTTCCTGAGGGGCCCCACCCAAGGGCCCGGCGCCGCAGCGGCGTAGGTTGGGGACCAGAGACCCAGCGCCGGACTCACCCTGCAGCCCCCCGCCACCTGGGCCTCTAGGGGGCCCACCGGTCATACAGGGCGGGAGAACGGGCAGGGCACTCTGAGCTCCCGGCTACCTTCGAAGGACCCCTCGCCAAATGTTTGGCCCCAGGCTTCCGCTCGCCGGCGCCCTCATTCGGCCCGCCCCTCCACTCGCTGCACAGCGTTCATTTCGGGCCTGCCGGCATCTTGCTTGCTAACCCTGACCCTAGGTAGTCCCCGAGAGGCCCCAGACAAGGGGCCTGGGGCTGCAACACTGGGGATTGGGGACCCCCGAGCCCCAGGGCCAGACTAACACTGCTGCCCCTCCACCACCTGGGCACTAGGGGCGCTGCCGCTCATTCCCGGCGGGAGAACGGGCAGGGCCCTCCGGCACCCGCCGACCTTCGATGGCCCCCCCCGCCCCAAAGCGCTTGGGCCCACGTTCCCTCTAGTCAGCGCCCTCACCTCAACCTGCCCCACCGCTCCAAACACAGCAGGCGGATTGGACCTGCCGGCCTCCTGGGGGCTAACCCTAACCCCAGGTCAGTCCCCGAGGGTCCCCTCCGAAGGGGCCTTGCGCAGCCACGCCCGGGATCCTGGACGTCCTAGCCCCAGGGCCGGACACACCCTGAAGCCCCCGCCACCAGGGCCTCTAGGGGCGCCGCCGGTCATTCAGGCGGGAGAACGGGCAGGGCCCTACTAGCCCCTGAGGCTCTTCGAAGGCCCCCACGCCAAAACCTGTGGGCCCACGGTCCCGCTTGCCAGCTCCGTCCCCTCGGCCCACCCCTCCGCGCGCCACACAGCCAGGGGATTGGGCCTGACGGCCTCCTGGGGGCTCACGCAAACCCTAGGTGGGTCCCCAAGGGGACCATCCCAAGGGGTTTGGCGCCCCAACGCCGGGAATTGGGAACCTCCAAACCCTAGCGCTGGACTCACCCTGCAGCCCCACGCCACCAGGGCCACTAGGAGCGCTGCCGGTCATTAAGGGGGGGAGAACGGGTAAGGCCCTTCGAATTCCCGGGGAGCTTCGAAGGCCCCTGCGCCTAAACACTTGGGCCCACGCTCCGCTCTCCAGTGCCCTCCCTTCCGGCCGCCCCCTCCCCGCTCGCCACACCGTCCCTGGATCCTGCCTGCCGGCCTCCTGGGGGCTAATCCTAACCCTTGTTCGGCTCCGAGGGGCCACTCCCAAGGGGCCTGGCACCGCAACGCCGGGGATTGGGACCCCCGAGCCCCAGCGCTGGACTCACCCTCTGCCCCACCGCCACCCAGGCCGTTATTGGCGCCGCCGGTCATTCAGAGTGGGAGAACGTGCAGGCACTCCGAGCCCCTGACGACTTTCGAAGGCCCCCCGCGCCAAAACGCTTGGGCCCACGTTCCCACTCTTCAGCGCCCTCAGCTCGGCCTGCCCCTCCGTTCGCCGCACCTCCAGCAGATCGGGCTTGCGGGAGTCCTGGGGGCTAACCCTAACTCTAGGTGGGCTCCTGAGGGGCCCCACCCAAGGGGCCTGGTGCCCCAACGCCGGGGATTGAGGACCCGAGACCAAGCGCCGGACTTTACCCGCAGCCCCCCGCCACCTGGGCCGCTAGGGGGCCCGCCGGTCATTCAGGGTGTGAGAATGGGCAGGGCCCTCTGTGCCCCAGGCAACCTTCGAAGGCCCCCCCACGCCAAAACGGTTGGGCCTACGCTCCCACTCCTCAGAGCCCTCAGCTCGGCCTACCCCTCTGCTCGCCGCACATCCAGCAGGTCGGGCTTGCCGGCCTCCCGGGGGCTAACACTAACTCTAGGTGGGCTCCTGAGGGGCCCCACACAAGGTGCCTGGCGCCGCAGCGGCGGAGGTTGGGGACCCGAGACCCAGCGCCGGACTCACCCTGCAGCCCCCCGCCACCTGGGCCTCTAGGGGGCCCACCGGTCATACGGGGCGGGAGAAGGGGTAGGGCCCTCCTAGCCCCTGAGGATCTTCGAAGTCCCCCACGCCAAAACCTGTGGGCCCACGGTCCCGCTCGCCAGCTCCGTCCCCTCGGCCCGCCCCACCGCGTGCCACACAGCCAGGGGATTGGGCCTGACGGGCTCCTGGGGGCTAACCCTAACCCTTGTTGGTCCCCGAGGGGCCCCTCCCAAGGGGCCTTGCGCTGCCACGCCCGGGATCCTGGACGTCCTAGCCCCAGGGCCGGACACACCCTGAAGCCCCCGCCACCAGGGCCGCTAGGGGCGCCGCCGGTCATTCAGGCGGGAGAAGGGGCAGGGCCCTCCTAGCCCCTGAGGATCTTCGAAGGCCCCCACGCCAAAACCTGTCGGCCCACGGTCCCGCTCGCCAGCTCTGTCCACTCGGCCCGCCCCACCGCGCGCCACACAGCTAGGGGATTGGGCCTGACGGCCTCCTGGGGGCTAACGCAAACCCTAGGTGGGTCCCCGAGGGGCCCATCCCAAGGATCTTGGCACCCCAACGCTGGGGATTGGGAACCTCCAAACCCCAGCGCTGGACTCACCCTGCAGCCCCCCGCCAACCGGGCCGCTAGGGGCGCTGCCGGTCATTCAGGGGGGGGAGAACAGGTAGGGCCCTCCGAGCCACCGGGGAGCTTCGAAGGCCCCCTGCGCCAAAACACTTGGGCCCACGCTCCGCTCTCCAGCGCCCTCCCCTCGGCCCGCCCCCCGGCTCGCCACACCGCCGGTGGGTCCTGCCTGCCGGCGTCCTGGGGGCTAATCCTAACCCTAGGTGGGCCCCCGAGGGGCCCCTCCCAAGGGTCCTGGCACCGCAACTCCGGGCACTGGGGACCCCTGAGCCCCAGGGCAAGACTAATACTGCTGCCCCTCCACCACCTGGGCCACTAGGGGCGCTGCCGCTCATTCAGGGCTGGAGAAAGGGCAGGGCCCTCTGAGCCCCCGCCGACCTTCGATGGCCCCCTGCCCCAAAGCGCTTGGGCCCATGTTCCCACTAGTCAGCGCCCTCACCTCAACCGGCCCCTCCGCTCGAAAGACAGCAGGCGGATCGGACCTGCCGGCCACCTGGGGGTAACCTTAACCCTAGGGCTGTCCCGGAGGGGCCCCTCCCAAGGGGTCTTGCGCGGCCATGCCGGGGATCCTGGACGTCCTAGCCCCAGGGCCGGACTCACCCTGCAGCCCCCTGGCACCCGGGCTGCTAGGGGCGCCGCCGGTTATTCAGGCGGGAGAAGGGGCAGGGCCCTCAGAGCCCCCGACCTCCTTAGAAGGCCCCGCGCCAAAACCTGTGGGCCCACGGTCCCGCTCGCCAGCTCCCTCCCCTCGGTCCGCCCCACTGCGAGCCACACAGCCAGGGGATTGGGCCTGAAGGCCTCCTGGGGGCTAACCCAAACCCTAGGTGGGTCCCCGAGGGGCCCATCCCAAGGGGCTTGGTGCCCCAATGCCGGGGATTGGGAACCTCCAAACCCCAGCGCTGGACTCACCCTGCAGCCCCCCGCCACCCGGGCCGCTTCAGCCGCCGCCGATCATTCAGGCGGGGAGAACGGGTAGGGCCCTCTGAGCCCCTGGGGAGCTTCGAAGGCCCCCTGCGCCAAAACACTTGGGGCCACGCTCCGCTCTCCAGCGCCCTCTCCTCCGGCCGCCCACCCCCCCCCCCGCTCGCCACACCGCCCGTGGATCCTTCCTGCCGGCCTCCTGGGGGCTAATTCTAACCTTTGTTCGGCCCCGAAGGGCCACTCCCAAGGGGCCTAGCACCGCAACGCCGGGGATTGGGACTCCCGAGCCCCAGCGCTGGACTCACCCTTTGCCCCACCGCCACCCAGGCCATTATTGGCGCTGCCTATCATTCAGAGCGGGAGAACGTGCAGGGCACTCCGAGCCCCTGACAACTTTTGAAGGCCCCCCCGCGCCAAAACGCTTGGGCCCACGCTCCCAGTCCTCAGCGCCCTCAGCTCGGCCTGCCCCTCTGCTCGCCGCACATCCAGCAGATCGGGCTTGCGGGACTCCTGGGGGCTAACCCGAACTCTAGGTGGGTTCCTGAGGGGCCCCACCCAAGGGGCCTGGCGCCCCAACGCCGGGGATTGGGGACCCGAGACCGAGCGCTGGACTTTACCCGCAGCCCCCAGGCACCTGGGCCGCAGGGGCGCTGCCGGTCATTTAGGCGGGAGAAGGGGCAGGGCCCTCCGAACCCCCGCCGACCTTCGATGGCCCCCCTCCCCAAAGGGCTTGGGCCCACGTTCCCACTAGTCAGCGCCCTCACCTCAACCTGTCGCTCCGCTCAAAAAACAGCAGGCGAATCAGACCTGCCGGCCTCCTGGGGGCTAACCCTAACCCTAGGTCGGTCCCCGAGGGGCCCCTCCCAAGGGGCCTGGAGAGGCACGCCGGGGATCCTGTACCTCCTAGCCACAGGGCCCGACACACCCTGCAGCCCCCGCCACAGGGGCCGCTAGGGGCGCCGCCGGTCATTCAGGCGGGAAAAGGGGCAGGGCCCTCCTAGCCCCTAAGGATCATCGAAGGCCCCCACGCCAAAACCTGTGGTCCCAAGGTCCCGCTCGCCAGCTCCGTCCCCTCAGCCCGCCCCACCGCGCGCCACACAGCCAGGGGATTGGGCCTGACGGCCTCCTGGGGGCTAACGCAATCCCAGGTGGGTCCCTGAGGGGCCCATCCCAAGGGGCTTGGCGCCCCAACGCTGGGGATTGGGAACCTCCAAACCCCAGCGCTGGAATCACCCTGCAGCCCCCTGCCACCCGGGCCGCTAGGGGCGCCGCCGGTCATTCAGGGGGGAATGGGTAGGGCCCTCCGAGCCCCCGGCGAGCTTCCAAGGCCCCCGCGCCAAAACACTTGGGCCCAAGCTCCGCTCTCCAGCGCCCTCCCCTCCGGCTCCCCCCTCCCCCCCCCCCCGCTAGCCACACCGCCGGTGGATCTTACCTGCCGGCCCCCTGGGGGCTAATCCTAACCCTAGTTCGGCCTCCAAGGGGCCCCTCCCAAGGGGCCTGGCACTGCAACGCGGGGGATTGGGACCCCCGAGCCCCAGCGCTGGACTCACCCTCCGCCCCACCGCCACCCAGGCCGTTATTGGCGCCGCGGGTCATTCAGAGCGGGAGAAGGTGCAGGGCATTCCGAGCCCCTGACGACTTTGGAAGGCCCCCCGCGCCAAAACGCTTGGGCCCACGCTCCCACTCCTCAGCCCCCTCAGCTCAGCCTGCCCCTCCGCTCGCGGCACATCCAGCAGATAGGGCTTGCCAGCCTCCTGGGGGCTAACCCTAACTCTAGGTGGGCTCCTGAGGGGCACCTCCCCAGGGGCCTGGCGCCCCAACGCAGGGGATTGGGGACCGGAGACCCAGCGCCGGACTCACCCTGCAGCCCCCCGCCACCTGGGTCGCTAGGGAGCCCGCCGGTCATTCAGGGCGTGAGGACGGGCAGGGCCCTCTGTGCCCCAGGTAACTTTCGAAGGCCCCCCGCTCCAAAATGTTTGGGCCAAGGCTCCAGCTCGCCAGCGCCCTCACTCCGCCCGCCCCTCCACTCGCTGCACTGCAGGCATTTCGGGCCTGCTGGCATCCTTCTTGCTAACCCTAACCCTAGGTCGGTCCCCGAGAGGCCCCTGACAAGGGGCCTGGGGCCGCAATGCTGGAGATTGGGGACCCCCGAGCCCCAGGGCAAGACTAACACTGCTACCGTCCACCACCTAGGCCACTAGGGGCGCTGTCTCTCATTCAGGCCTGGAGAAGGGGCAGGGCCCTCCGAGCCCCCGCGGACCTTCGATGGCCCCCCGCCCCAAAGCGCTTGGGCCCACGTTCCCACTAGTCAGCGCCCTCACCTCAACCTGCCCCTCCGCTCGAAACACAGCAGGCAGATCAGACCTGCCGGCCTCCTGGGGGCTAACCCTAACCCTCGATGGTTCCTGAGGGGCCCCTCCCAAGGGGCCTTGCGCAGCCACGCCCGGGATCCTGGACGTCCTAGCCCCAGGGCCGGACACACCCTTAAGCCCCCGCCACCAGGGCCGCTAGGGGCGCTGCCGGTCATTCAGGCGGGAGAAGGGGCAGGGCCCTCCTAGCCCCTGAGGATCTTCGAAGGCCCCCACGCCAAAACCTGTCGGCCCACGGTCCCGCTCGCCAGCTCCGTCCCCTCGGCCCGCCCCACCGCGCGCCACACAGCCAGGAGATTGGGCCTGACGGCCTCCTGGGGGCTAACCCAAACCATAGGAGGGTCCCCAAGGGGACCATCCCAAGGTGCTTGGCGCCCCAACGCCGGGGATTGGGAACCTCCAACCCCAGCGCTGGACTCACCCTGCAGCCCCCCGCCACCGGGGCCGCTTCGGGCGCTGCCGGTCATTCAGGGGGGGAGAACAGGTAGGGCCCTCCGAGCCCCCGGCGAGCTTCGAAGGCCCCCTGCGCCAAAACACGTGGACCCACGCTCCTGCTCTCCAGCGCCCTCCCCTCGGCCCGCCCCCCGGCTCGCCACACCGCCGGTGGATCCTGCCTGCCGGCGTCCTGGGGGCTAATCCTAACCCTAGGTGGGCCCCCGAGGGGCCCCTCCCAAGGGTCCTGGCACCGCAACTCCGGGCATTGGGGACCCCTGAGCCCCAGGGCAAGACTAATACTGCTGCCCCTCCACCACCTGGGCCACTAGGGGCGCTGCCGCTCATTCAGGGCTGGAGAAAGGGCAGGGCCCTCTGAGCCCCCGCCGACCTTCGATGGCCCCCCGCCCCAAAGCGCTTGGGCCCACGTTCCCACTAGTCAGCGCCCTCACCTCAACCGGCCCCTCCGCTCGAAAGACAGCAGGCGGATCGGACCTGCCGGCCACCTGGGGGTAACCTTAACCCTAGGGCTGTCCCGGAGGGGCCCCTCCCAAGGGGTCTTGCGCGGCCATGCCTGGGATCCTGGACGTCCTAGCCCCAGGGCCGGACTCACCCTGCAGCCCCCTGGCACCCGGGCTGCTAGGGGCGCCGCTGGTCATTCAGGCGGGAGAAGGGGCAGGGCCCTCGGAGCCCCCGACCTCCTTAGAAGGCCCCGCGCCAAACCTGTGGGCCCACGGTCCGCTCGCCAGCTCCCTCCCCTCGGTCCGCCCCACTGCGAGCCACACAGCCAGGGGATTGGGCCTGAAGGCCTCCTGGGGGCTAACCCAAACCCTAGGTGGGTCCCCGAGGGGCCCATCCCAAGGGGCTTGGCGCCCCAACGCCAGGGATTGGGAACCTCCAAACCCCAGCGGTGGACTCACCCTGCAGCCCCCCGCCATCCAGGCCACTAGGGGCGCCGCCGGTCATTCAGCGGGGGTGAAAGGGTAGGGCCCTCTGAGCCCCCGGGGTGCTTCGAAGGCCCCCTGCACCAAAACACTTGGGGCCATGCTCTGCTCTCCAGCGCCCTCCCCTCAGGCCGCACACACCCCCCCACCACAACCCCACCCCCAGCCACACCGCGGGTGGATCCTTCCTGCCGGCCTCCTGGGGGCTAATCCTAACCCTTGTTCTGCCCGGAGGGGCCCCTCCCAAGGAGCCTGGCACCGCAACGCCGGGGGGATTGGGACCCCCGAGCCCCAGCGATGGATTCACCCTTCGCCTCACCGCCACAGAGGCCATTATTGGCGCTGCCTATCATTCAGAGCGGGAGAACGTGCAGGGCACTCTGAGCCCCTGATGACTTTTGAAGGCCCCCGCGCCAAAACGCTTGGGCCCACGCTCCCAGTCCTCAGCGCCCTCATCTTGGGCTGCCCCTCTGCTCGCTGCACATCCAGCAGGTCGGGCTTGTGGGCCTCCCTGGGGCTAACACTAACTCTAGGTGGGCTCCTGAGGGGCCCACCCAAGGTGCCTGGCACCACAGCGGTGGAGTTTGGGGACCCAAGACCCAGCGCCATAGTCACCCTGCAGCCCCACGCCACCTGGGCCTCTAGGGGGCCCACCAGTCCTACGGGGCAGGAGAAGGGGCAGGGCCCTCCTAGCCCCTGAGGATCTTCAAAGTCCCCCACGCCAAAACCTGTGGGCCCATGGTCCTGCTCGCCAGCTCAGTCCCCTCGGCCCGCCCCACCGCGCGCCACACAGCCAGAGGATTGGGCCTAAGGGCCTCCTGGGGGCTAACGCAAACCGTAGGAGGGTCTGCACCTCAGGAAAACAGCTTCTGTTGGAAGCCTGCTGTTTGCCAAACGGGTCTCAGGGCCGTGGGCCTCCGGTGTCCCTCCAGCTCCCCAAAGCACAGGGACGAGGTGAGGGGCTTAGACCATGCCTGGGCAATGTTGTCTCTTACACCTGGGTGTGTGGCATTTTGTTTACCTGGCTACCCCCACTTGGGATAGGTTTTCCACAGCAAGAGCATATTGTTTGTCGGAAGCCCTTTTTGCCCCAGGGGGTCTCCGGGCTGGGTTCCTTCGGGTTGAACTCCTGCTAGCAAAACCAAAGGGATGCGGGAAGGGCTCAGATGGTGCCTGGGCCCTGTGCTCTCTTCCAGGTCAGTGTATGGCACTTCCTTCACATTGCCACAGGCACTTGGGAGAATGTCTGCACGTGAAGAAAGACTTTTTCCTGGGAAGCCGGTTTTTGTCAAACGGGTCCAGTGCTGTGCTCCTCTCTTTTCACTCCTGCTGCCAGAAGCCCAGTGACGATGGGAGGGCTTAGAACATGGCTGGGCACTGTGGTTTCTTCCAGAGAAGTGGATGGCATTTGCTTTACCTTGCCACAACCACTTGTGATAGGGTCCGCACCTCAGGAAACCTGTTTCCGTTGGAAGCCGGCTTTTGCCAAACGGGTCGCAGGGCCGTGGGCCTCGGGTGTCCCTCAGGATCCCAAAAGCACAGGGACAAGGTGAGAGGCTTAGACCATGCCTGAACAATGTTGTCTCTTACACCTGGGTGTGTGGCATTTTGTTTACCTGGCTACCCCCACTTGGGATAGGTTTTCCACAGCAAGAGCATATTGATCGACAGAAGCCGTTTTCGCCCCAGGGGGTCTCCGGGCTGGGTTCCTTCGGGTTGAACTCCTGCTAGCAAAACCGCCGGGATGAGGGAAGGGCTCAGACGGTGCCTGGGCCCTGTGGTCTCTTACAGGTCACTGTATGGCATTTCCTTCACCTTGCCACAGGCACTTGGGAGCATGTCTGAACGGGAAGAAGGACTTTTTGGTGGGAAGCCGGTTTTTGTCAAACGGGTCCCAGTGCTGTGCTCCACTCTTTTCACTCCGGCTGCCAGAAGCCCAGTGACGATGGGAGGGCTTAGCACATGGCTGGGCACTGTGGTTTCTTCCAGAGAAATGGATGGCATTTGCTTTACCTTGCCACAACCACTTGTGATAGGGTCCGCACCTCAGGAAAACTATTTCCGTTGGAAGCCGGCTTTTTGCCAAACGGGTCTCAGGGCCATGGGCCTCGGGTGTCCCTCAGGCTCCCAAAAGCACAGGGACGAGGTGAGGGGCTTAGACCATGCCTGGGCAATGTAGTCTCTTACACCTGGTTGTGTGGCATTTTGTTTATCTGGCTACCCCCACTTGGGATAGGTTTTCCACAGCAAGAGCATATTGCGCTTAGGAAGCCGTTTATGCCCCAGGGGGTCTCCCGGCTGGGTTCGTTGGGGTTGAACTCCTGGTAGCAAAACCGCCTGGATGAGGGGAGGGCTCAGATGGTGCCTGGGCCCTGTGGTCTCTTCCAGGTCAGTGTATGGCATTTCCTTCACCTTGCCACAGGCACTTGGGAGCATGTCTGCAACATGAAGAAAGACTTTTTGGTGGGAAGCGGGTTTTTGTCAAACGGGTCCCAGTGCTGTGCTCCTCTCTTTTCCCTCCTGCTGCCAGAAGCCAAGTGAGGATCGGAGGGCTTAGCACATGGCTGGGCACCGTGGTTTCTTCCAGAGAAGTGGATGGCATTTGCTTTGCCTTGCCACAACCACTTGTGATAGGGTCCGCACCTCAGGAAAACTGTTTCCGTTGGAAGCCGGCTTTTTGCCAAACGGGTCTCAGGGCCGTGGGTCTCGGGTATCCCTCAGGCTGCCAAAAGCACACGGACGAGGTGAGGGGCTTAAACCATGCCTGGGGAATGTTGTCTCTTACACCTGGGTGTGTGGCATTTTGTTTACCTGGCTACCCCCACTTGGGATAGGTTTTCCACAGCAAGAGCATATTGTTTGTCGGAAGCCCTTTTTGCCCCAGGGGGTCTCCGGGCTGGGTTCCTTCGGGTTGAACTCCTGCTAGCAAAACCAAAGGGATGCGGGAAGGGCTCAGATGGTGCCTGGGCCCTGTGCTCTCTTCCAGGTCAGTGTATGGCACTTCCTTCACATTGCCACAGGCACTTGGGAGAATGTCTGCACGTGAAGAAAGACTTTTTCCTGGGAAGCCGGTTTTTGTCAAACGGGTCCAGTGCTGTGCTCCTCTCTTTTCACTCCTGCTGCCAGAAGCCCAGTGACGATGGGAGGGCTTAGAACATGGCTGGGCACTGTGGTTTCTTCCAGAGAAGTGGATGGCATTTGCTTTACCTTGCCACAACCACTTGTGATAGGGTCCGCACCTCAGGAAAACTGTTTCCGTTGGAAGCCGGCTTTTGCCAAACGGGTCGCAGGGCCGTGGGCCTCGGGTGTCCCTCAGGATCCCAAAAGCACAGGGACAAGGTGAGAGGCTTAGACCATGCCTGAACAATGTTGTCTCTTACACCTGGGTGTGTGGCATTTTGTTTACCTGGCTACCCCCACTTGGGATAGGTTTTCCACAGCAAGAGCATATTGATCGACAGAAGCCGTTTTCGCCCCAGGGGGTCTCCGGGCTGGGTTCCTTCGGGTTGAACTCCTGCTAGCAAAACCGCCGGGATGAGGGAAGGGCTCAGACGGTGCCTGGGCCCTGTGGTCTCTTACAGGTCACTGTATGGCATTTCCTTCACCTTGCCACAGGCACTTGGGAGCATGTCTGAACGGGAAGAAGGACTTTTTGGTGGGAAGCCGGTTTTTGTCAAACGGGTCCCAGTGCTGTGCTCCACTCTTTTCACTCCGGCTGCCAGAAGCCCAGTGACGATGGGAGGGCTTAGCACATGGCTGGGCACTGTGGTTTCTTCCAGAGAAATGGATGGCATTTGCTTTACCTTGCCACAACCACTTGTGATAGGGTCCGCACCTCAGGAAAACTATTTCCGTTGGAAGCCGGCTTTTTGCCAAACGGGTCTCAGGGCCATGGGCCTCGGGTGTCCCTCAGGCTCCCAAAAGCACAGGGACGAGGTGAGGGGCTTAGACCATGCCTGGGCAATGTAGTCTCTTACACCTGGTTGTGTGGCATTTTGTTTATCTGGCTACCCCCACTTGGGATAGGTTTTCCACAGCAAGAGCATATTGCGCTTAGGAAGCCGTTTATGCCCCAGGGGGTCTCCCGGCTGGGTTCGTTGGGGTTGAACTCCTGGTAGCAAAACCGCCTGGATGAGGGGAGGGCTCAGATGGTGCCTGGGCCCTGTGGTCTCTTCCAGGTCAGTGTATGGCATTTCCTTCACCTTGCCACAGGCACTTGGGAGCATGTCTGCAACATGAAGAAAGACTTTTTGGTGGGAAGCGGGTTTTTGTCAAACGGGTCCCAGTGCTGTGCTCCTCTCTTTTCCCTCCTGCTGCCAGAAGCCAAGTGAGGATCGGAGGGCTTAGCACATGGCTGGGCACCGTGGTTTCTTCCAGAGAAGTGGATGGCATTTGCTTTGCCTTGCCACAACCACTTGTGATAGGGTCCGCACCTCAGGAAAACTGTTTCCGTTGGAAGCCGGCTTTTTGCCAAACGGGTCTCAGGGCCGTGGGTCTCGGGTATCCCTCAGGCTGCCAAAAGCACACGGACGAGGTGAGGGGCTTAAACCATGCCTGGGGAATGTTGTCTCTTACACCTGGGTGTGTGGCATTTTGTTTACCTGGCTACCCCCACTTGGGATAGGTTTTCCACAGCAAGAGCATATTGTTTGTCGGAAGCCCTTTTTGCCCCAGGGGGTCTCCGGGCTGGGTTCCTTCGGGTTGAACTCCTGCTAGCAAAACCAAAGGGATGCGGGAAGGGCTCAGATGGTGCCTGGGCCCTGTGCTCTCTTCCAGGTCAGTGTATGGCACTTCCTTCACATTGCCACAGGCACTTGGGAGAATGTCTGCACGTGAAGAAAGACTTTTTCCTGGGAAGCCGGTTTTTGTCAAACGGGTCCAGTGCTGTGCTCCTCTCTTTTCACTCCTGCTGCCAGAAGCCCAGTGACGATGGGAGGGCTTAGAACATGGCTGGGCACTGTGGTTTCTTCCAGAGAAGTGGATGGCATTTGCTTTACCTTGCCACAACCACTTGTGATAGGGTCCGCACCTCAGGAAAACTGTTTCCGTTGGAAGCCGGCTTTTGCCAAACGGGTCGCAGGGCCGTGGGCCTCGGGTGTCCCTCAGGATCCCAAAAGCACAGGGACAAGGTGAGAGGCTTAGACCATGCCTGAACAATGTTGTCTCTTACACCTGGGTGTGTGGCATTTTGTTTACCTGGCTACCCCCACTTGGGATAGGTTTTCCACAGCAAGAGCATATTGATCGACAGAAGCCGTTTTCGCCCCAGGGGGTCTCCGGGCTGGGTTCCTTCGGGTTGAACTCCTGCTAGCAAAACCGCCGGGATGAGGGAAGGGCTCAGACGGTGCCTGGGCCCTGTGGTCTCTTACAGGTCACTGTATGGCATTTCCTTCACCTTGCCACAGGCACTTGGGAGCATGTCTGAACGGGAAGAAGGACTTTTTGGTGGGAAGCCGGTTTTTGTCAAACGGGTCCCAGTGCTGTGCTCCACTCTTTTCACTCCGGCTGCCAGAAGCCCAGTGACGATGGGAGGGCTTAGCACATGGCTGGGCACTGTGGTTTCTTCCAGAGAAATGGATGGCATTTGCTTTACCTTGCCACAACCACTTGTGATAGGGTCCGCACCTCAGGAAAACTATTTCCGTTGGAAGCCGGCTTTTTGCCAAACGGGTCTCAGGGCCATGGGCCTCGGGTGTCCCTCAGGCTCCCAAAAGCACAGGGACGAGGTGAGGGGCTTAGACCATGCCTGGGCAATGTAGTCTCTTACACCTGGTTGTGTGGCATTTTGTTTATCTGGCTACCCCCACTTGGGATAGGTTTTCCACAGCAAGAGCATATTGCGCTTAGGAAGCCGTTTATGCCCCAGGGGGTCTCCCGGCTGGGTTCGTTGGGGTTGAACTCCTGGTAGCAAAACCGCCTGGATGAGGGGAGGGCTCAGATGGTGCCTGGGCCCTGTGGTCTCTTCCAGGTCAGTGTATGGCATTTCCTTCACCTTGCCACAGGCACTTGGGAGCATGTCTGCAACATGAAGAAAGACTTTTTGGTGGGAAGCGGGTTTTTGTCAAACGGGTCCCAGTGCTGTGCTCCTCTCTTTTCCCTCCTGCTGCCAGAAGCCAAGTGAGGATCGGAGGGCTTAGCACATGGCTGGGCACCGTGGTTTCTTCCAGAGAAGTGGATGGCATTTGCTTTGCCTTGCCACAACCACTTGTGATAGGGTCCGCACCTCAGGAAAACTGTTTCCGTTGGAAGCCGGCTTTTTGCCAAACGGGTCTCAGGGCCGTGGGTCTCGGGTATCCCTCAGGCTGCCAAAAGCACACGGACGAGGTGAGGGGCTTAAACCATGCCTGGGGAATGTTGTCTCTTACACCTGGGTGTGTGGCATTTTGTTTACCTGGCTACCCCCACTTGGGATAGGTTTTCCACAGCAAGAGCATATTGTGCTTAGGAAGCCGTTTTTGCCCCAAGGGGTCTCCGGGCTGGGTTCCTTCGGGTTGAACTCCTGCTAGCAAAACCGCCAGGATGAGGGAAGGGCTCAGACGGTGCCTGGGCCCTGTGCTCTCTTACAGGTCAGTGTATGGCATTTCCTTCACCTGCCACAGGCACTTGGGAGCATGTCTGCACGTGGAGAAGGACTTTTTCGTGGGAAGCCGGTTTTTGTGAAACGGGTCCCAGTGCTGTGCTCCTCTCTTTTCCCTCCTGCTGCCAGAAGCCCAGTGACGATGGGAGAGCTTAGCACATGGCTGGGCACTGTGGTTTCTTCCAGAGAAGTGGATGGAATTTGCTTTACCTTGCCACAACCACTTGTGATAGGGTCCGCACTCAGGAAAACTGTTTCCATTGGAAGCCGGATTTTGCCAAACGGGTCTCTGGGCCGTGGGCCTCGGGTGTCCCTCAGGTTCCCAAAAGCACAGGGACGAGGTGAGGGGCTTAGACCATGCCTGGGCAATGTTGTCTCTTACACCTGGGTGTGTGGCATTTTGTTTACCTGGCTACCCCCACTTGGGATAGGTTTTCCACAGCAAGAGCATATTGCTCATCAGAAGCCGTTTTTGCCCCAGGGGGTCTTCGGGCTGGGTTCCTTCGGGTTGAACTCCTGCTAGCAAAATCGCCGGGATGAGGGAAGGGCTCAGACGGGGCCTGGGCCCTAAGGTCTCTTACAGGTCAGTGTATGGCATTTCTTTCACCTTGCCACAAGCACTTGGGAGCATGTCTACACGTGAAGAAAGACTTTTTCGTGGGAAGCCGGTTTTTCTCAAACGGGTCCCAGTGTTGTGCTCCCCTCTTTTCCCTCCTGCTGCCAGAAGCCCAGTGACGATGGGAGGGCTTAGCACATGGCTGGGCACTGTGGTTTCTTCCAGAGAAGTGGATGGCATTTGCTTTACCTTGCCACAACCACTTGTGATAGGGTCCGCACCTCAGGAAAACTGTTTCCGTTGGAAGCCGGCTTTTTGCCAAACGGGTCTCAGGGCCGTGGGCCTCGGGTGTCCCTCAGGCTCCCAAAAGCACAGGGACGAGGTGAGGGGCTTAGACCATGCCTGGGCAATGTTGTCTCTTACACCTGGGTGTGTGGCATTTTGTTGAGCTGGCTACCCCCACTTGGGATAGGTTTTCCACATCAAGAGCATATTGTTCCTCGGAAGCCGTTTTTGCCCCAGGGCGTCTCCGGGCTGGGTTCGTTCGGGTTGATGTCTTTTCTCAAAACCGCCGGGATGAGGGAAGGACTCAGACGGTGCCTTCGCACTGTGGTCTCTTACCCGAACCGTACCCTAAGGGAACCCAAACACTATACCCTGACCCAGACGCTGACCCTGATCCTGACCATGACCCTGACCCTAACCCGAACCCTAACCCTAACCATAACACCTAACCCTAACTGTAACCCTACCCTGAGCCCTAACCATAACCCTAACACGAACCCTAATCCTAAACAGAACCCTAGCCCTAACCCAAACCCTACCCCTAACCCGAACCCTAACGGGAACCCTAACTCTAACCCTAACCTTAACCGTAACCTGAAATCTAACCCTATCCCAAACCCGAACCCTAACCCGAACCCTAAACGTAACCCTAACCCGAACCCGAACCCTATCCCTAAACTGAACCCGAATCCAAACCCTAACCCTAACCCGAACCTAACCCTAACCCTAACCCTAACCCGAACCCTAAGGGGAACTCTAACCCTAACCCGAACCCTAACCAGAACCCGAATCGTAACACTAACCCTAACCCGAAATCGAACCCTCACCTGAACGCTAACACTAACCCTAACCCGAAACCTAACCCTAACCATAACACCTAACCCTAACCGTAACCCTACCCTGAGCCCTAACCATAACCCTAACACGAACCCTAATCCTAAACAGAACCCTAACCCTAACCCTAACCCTAACCCTAACTCACCCGAACCCTAACCGTAACCCAACCCGAAACCTAACCCTAACCTTAACCTGAACCCTAACCCTAACCCTAACACGAACCCAAACCCGAACCCGAACCCAAAATCTAACCCTAACCCGAACCCGAACCATAACCTGAACCCTAAACCGAACCCTAACCCTAACCCAAACCTGAACCCGAACTCTAACCCTACCCGAAGCGTAACCCGATCCCTAACCCTAACCCTAACCTGAACGCGAACCTGAACCCTAACACTAACCCGAAACCTAACCCTAACCCGAACCTAACCCAAATCCTAACCCTAAACCAAACCCTAACCCTAACCCGAAACCTAACCTTAACCCGAACCCGAACATTAACCGGAACCCTAACCCTAACCCAAACCTGAACCGTACCTGAACCCTAACCCGACCCTTACCCTAACCCTCTCCCTAACCTGAAACCTAACCCTAACCCTAATCCTAACCCTAACCCTAAACCTCACCCGAACCCTAACCCTAACCCGAACCCGAACCCTAACCCTAACCCGAACCCTAACCTAAACCCGAAACCTAACCGAACCCTAACCCGAACTCTAACCTGAACCCGAATCCTAACACTAACCCTAACGCAACCCGAACCCTAACCCGAACCCTATCCCGAACCCTAACGCTAACACGAACCCTAACCCTAACCATAACCCTAACCCAAACCCTAACCCTAACCCTAACCCTAACCCTAACCCTATCCCTAATCTGAACCCTAACCCTAACCCTAACCCGAATCCTAACCTCAACTTTAACCCTAACCCTAACCCTAACCCTAACCGGAACTCGAAACCTAATCTGAACCCTAACACTAACCCTAACCCGAAACCAAACCCAAACACTAACGCTAACCCGAACCCTAACCCTACCCCTAACCCTAAACCGAACCCTAACCCGAACCCTAACCCTAACCCTAACCCTAACCCGAACCTGAACCCTCAACCGAACACGAACCCTAACCCTAACCCACACCAAAATCTAACCCTAACTTAACCTAAACCCTAACCCGAACCTAAACCCTAACCATAACCCTAAATCTAACCGAACCCAAACCCTAAACCTCACCCTAACCCTAAGCCGAACTGTAACCCTAACCCTAACCCTAACCCTAAAGCTAACCCGAACCCAAACCCTAACCCTAACCCGAACCTGAACCCTCAACCGAACATGAACCCTTACCCTAACCCTAACCTTAACCTGAACCCTAACCCTAACCCAAACCCGAACCCTAACCCTAACCCGAAACCTAACCCTAACCCTAACCCTAACCCTAACCCTAACCCTAAGCATCACCTGAACCCTAACCCTGCCCCTAACCCTAACCCTAACCCTAACCCGAACCAGAACCCTAACCCTAACCGTAACCATAACCCGAACCCTAACCCTAACCCTACCCTAACACTAACCGTATCCCTAACCTGAAACCTAACCCTAACCCTAACCCTAACCCGAAACCAAACCCAAACACTACCACTAACCCGAACACTAACCCTACCCCTAACCCTAAACCGAACCCTAACCCGAACCCTAACCCTAACCCTAACCCTAACCCGAACCTGAACCCTCAACCGACCACGAACCCTAACCCTAACCCACACCAAAACCTAACCCTAACCTTAACCAAAACCCTAACCCTAATCCGAACCTGAACCCTAACCATAACTCTAAACCTAACCCGAACCCAAACACTAAACCTCACCCTAACCCTAAGCCGAACTGTAACCCTAACCCTAACCATAACTCTAAACCTAACCCGAGCCCAAACACTAAACCTCACCCTAACCCTAAGCCGAACTGTAACCCTAACCCGAACCCTAACCCTAACGCTAACCCGAACACAAACCCTAACCCTAACCCGAACCTGAACCGTCAACCGAACATGAACCCTAACCCTAACCCTAACACAAACTCACCCGAATGCTAACCCTAACCCAAACCAAAACCTAACCCTAACCTTAACATGAACCCTAAACCTAACCCGAACCCGAACCCTAACCCTAACCCGAAAACTAACCCTAATCCTAACCCTAACCCTAAGCATCACCTGAACCCTAACCCTTCCCCTAACTCTAACCCTAACGCGAACGAGAACCAGAACACTAACCCTAACCCTAACCCTAACTCTAACCCTAACCCTAAGCATCACCTGAACCCTAACCCTGCCCCTAACCCTAACCCGAACCAGAACCCTAACCCTAACCGTAACCATAACCCGCACCGTAACGCTAACCCTACCCTAACACTAACCCTATCCCTAATGTGAACCCTAACCCTAACCCTAACCCTAACCCTAACTCTAACCCTAACCCTAACCCTAACCCGAAGCTGAACCCTCAACCAAACACGAACCGTAACCCTAACTCTAACACTAACTCACTCGAACCCTAACCCTAACACAACCCGAATCCTAACCCTAACCTTAACCTGAACCCTAACCCTAACCGAACCCGAACCCTAACCCTAACCCTAAACCTAACCCGAAACCAAACCCTAAACCTCACTCTAACCCTAACCCGAACCGTAACCCTAAACCTAACACTAACCCTAACCCTAACGCTAACCCGAACCCTAACCCTAACCCTAAGCCTAACCTAACCCGGACCCGAACCGGATCCCTAACCCGAACCCGAACCCTAACCCTAACCCGATCCTAACCCTAACCCTATCCCTAACCTGAACCCTAACCCTAAACCTAACCCTAACCCGAACCCTAACCCAAACCCTAACCCTAACCCGAACCTAACCCTAACCCCAACCCTAACCCCAACCCTAAGAGGAACCCTAACCCTAACCAGAACCATAACCCGAACCCTAACACTAACCCTAACCCTAACCTTAACATGAAACCTCACCCTACACTAACCCGAACCTGAACCCGAAATTGAACCCTAACACTAACCCTAACGCTAACCCTAACCCTAACCCTAACCCTAACGCTAACCCTACCCTAACACTAACCCTATCCCTAACGTGAACCCTAACCCTAACCCTAACCCTAACCCTAACTCTAACCCTAACCCTAACCCTAACCCGAAGCTGAACCCTCAACCAAACACGAACCGTAACCCTAACTCTAACACTAACTCACTCGAACCCTAACCCTAACACAACCCGAATCCTAACCCTAACCTTAACCTGAACCCTAACCCTAACCGACCCGAACCCTAACCCTAACCCTAAACCTAACCTGAAACCAAACC